>NW_027554088.1:0-119323 GCF_045843805.1 Urocitellus parryii | reverse complement strand
TGGATACATGTATTTGGAACTCTAAATCAAACACGGTTTGTGCTAGCTCTTTGAAACTTGGCACAATAATGTACTTCCAAGTTCTATCGCTATGGTTTGAGTCCTATTGTAGTAGCCCCAAGCAGAGACTGACGAGAATCACTTTCATTGAAAGGGGTTGCCAAGCTTCCAAAAACCTACGAGTTTCCTGAAATCTCAGCAAACATTTTTTCACCCAATCTTGATGATTCTTGCAGGTAATGATCAGTACACCAATCCCACTGGGCTCACCAAATTTCGTTCTTCTTGGTTAAACTGTTCCTTTGCAGGAACCGTTTTCATGTTTAGGTTTCACTCTGTTTTCTCCTATATGGATACATGTAGGTGGAACTCTAAATCAAACACGGTTTGTGCTAGCTCTTTGAAACTTGGCACAATAATGTAGTTCCAAGTTCTATCGCTATGATTTGTGTCCTATTGAAGTAGCCTCAAGCAGAGACTGACGAGAATCACTTTCATTGAAAGGGGTTGCCAAGCTTCCAAAAAACTACGAGTTTCCTGAAATCTCAGCAAACTTTTTTTCACCCAATCTTGATGATACTTGAAGGTAATGATCAGTACACCAATCCCACTTGGCTCACCAAATTTCGTTCTTCTCAGTTAAACCGTTCCTTTGCAGGAACCGTTTTCATGTTTAGGTTTCACTCTGTTTTCTCCTATATGGATACATGTAGTTGGAACTCTAAATCAAACACGGTTTGTGCTAGCTCCTTGAAACTTACCACAATAATGTAGTTCCAAGTTCTATCGCTATGGTTTGTGTCCTATTGAAGTAGCCCCAAGCAGAGACTGAGGAGAATCACTTTCATTGAAAGTGGTTGACAAGCGTCAAAAACACTACGAGTTTCCTGAAATCTCAGCAAACATTTTTTTCACCCAATCTTGATGACACTTGCAGGTAATGATCAGTACCCCAATCCCACTTGGCTCACCAAATTTCGTTCTTTTCGGTTAAACCGTTCCTTTGCAGAAACCGTTTTCATGTTTAGGTTTCACTCTGTTTTCTCCTATATTGATACATGTAGTTGGAACTCTAAATCAAACACGGTTTGTGCTAGCTCTTTGAAACTTGGCACAATAATGTAGTTCCAAGTTCTATCGCTATGGTTTGTGTCCTATTGAGGTAGCCCGAAGCAGAGAGTGACGAGAATCACTTTCATTGAAAGGGGTTGTCAAGCTTCCAAAAAACTACGAGTTTCCTGAAATCTCAGCAAACCTTTTTTCACCCAATATTGATGATACTTGCAGGTAATGAACAGTACACCAATCCCACTTGGATCACCAAATTTCGTTCTTCTAGGTTAAACCGCTCCTTTGCAGGAACCGTTTTCATGTTTAGGTTTCACTCTGTTTTCTCCTATATGGATACATGTAGTTGGAACTCTAAATCAAACACGGTTTGTGCTAGCTCTTTGAAACTTGGCACAATAATGTAGTTCCAAGTTCTATCCCTATGGTTTGTGTCCTATTGAAGTAGCCACAAGAAGAGACTGACGAGAATCACTTTTATTGAAAGGGTTTGCCAAGCTTCCAAAAAACTACGAGTTTCTTGAAATCTCAGCAAATATTTTTTCACCCAACCTTGATGATACTTGCAGGTAATGATCAGTACACCAATCCCAATTGGCTCACCAAATTTCGTTCTTCTCTGTTAAACCGTTCCTTTGCAGGAACCGTTTTCATGTTTAGGTTTCACTCTGTTTTCTCCTATATGGATACATGTATTTGGAACTCTAAATCAAACACGGTTTGTGCTAGCTCTTTGAAACTTGGCACAATCATGTAGTTCCAAGTTCTATCGCTATGGTTTGTGTCCTATTGAAGTAGCCCCAAGCAGAGACTGACGAGAATCACTTTCATTGAAAGGGGTTGCCAAGCTTCCAAAAAACTACAAGTTTCCTGAAATCTTAGCAAACATTTTTTCACCCAATCTTGATGATTCTTGCAGGTAATGATCAGTACACCAATCCCACTTGGCTCACCAAATTTCGTTCTTCTTGGTTAAACCGTTCCTTTGCAGGAACCGTTTTCATGTTTAGGTTTCACTCTGTTTTCTCCTATATGGATACATGTAGTTGGAACTCTAAATCAAACACGGTTTGTGCTAGCTCTTTGAAACTTGGCACAATAATGTAGTTCCAAGTTCTATCGCTATGGTTTGTGTCCTATTGAAGTAGCCCCAAGCAGAGACTGACGAGAATCACTTTCATTGAAAGGGGTTGCCAAGCTTCCAAAAATCTACGAGTTTCCTGAAATCTCAGCAAACTTTTTTTCACCCAATCTTGATGATACTTGAAGGTAATGATCAGTACACCAATCCCACTTGGCTCACCAAATTTCGTGCTTCTCAGTTAAACCGTTCCTTTGCAGCAACCATTTTCATGTTTAGGTTTCACTCTGTTTTCTCCTATATGGATACATGTAGTTGGAACTTTAAATCAAACACGGTTTGTGCTAGCTCTTTGAAACTTACCACAATAATGTAGTTCCAAGTTCTATCGCTATGGTTTGTGTCCTATTGAAGTAGCCCCAAGCAGAGACTGACGAGAATCACTTTCATTGAAAGGGGTTGCCAAGCTTCCAAAAAACTACGAGTTTCCTGACATCTCAGCAAACATTTTTTCACTCAATCTTGATGATACTTGCAGGTAATTATCAGTACACCAATCCCACTTGGCTCACCAAATTTCATTCTTCTCGCTTATACCGTTCCTTTGCAGGAACCGTTTTCATGTTTAGGTTTCACTCTGTTTTCTCCTATATGGATACATGTAGTTGGAACTCTAAATCAAACACGGTTTGTGCTAGCTCTTTGAAAATTGGCACAATAATGTAGTTCCAAGTTCTGTCGCTATGGTTTGTGTCCTAATGAAGTAGCCCCAAGAAGAGACTGACGAGAATCACTTTTATTGAAAGGGGTTGCCAAGTTTCCAAAAAACTACGAGTTTCCTGAAATCTCAGCAAACATTTTTTTAACTCAATCTTGATGATACTTGCAGGTAATGATCAGTACACCAATCCCACTTGGCTCACCAAATTTCGTTATTCTCGGTTATACCGTTCCTTTGCAGGAACCGTTTTCATGTTTAGGTTTCACTCTGTTTTCTCCTATATGGATACATGTATTTGGAACTCTAAATCAAACACGGTTTGTGCTAGCTCTTTGAAACTTGGCACAATAATGTACTTCCAAGTTCTATCACTATGGTTTGAGTCCTATTGTAGTAGCCCCAAGCAGAGACTGACGAGAATCACTTCCATTGAAAGGGGTTGCCAAGCTTCCAAAAACCTACGAGTTTCCTGAAATCTCAGCAAACATTTTTTCACCCAATCTTGATGATTCTTGCAGGTAATGATCAGTACACCAATCCCACTGGGCTCACCAAATTTCGTTCTTCTTGGTTAAACTGTTCCTTTGCAGGAACCGTTTTCATGTTTAGGTTTCACTCTGTTTTCTCCTATATGGATACATGTAGGTGGAACTCTAAATCAAACACGGTTTGTGCTAGCTCTTTGAAAATTGGCACAATAATGTAGTTCCAAGTTCTGTCGCTATGGTTTGTGTCCTAATGAAGTAGCCCCAAGAAGAGACTGACGAGAATCACTTTTATTGAAAGGGGTTGCCAAGTTTCCAAAAAACTACGAGTTTCCTGAAATCTCAGCAAACATTTTTTTAACTCAATCTTGATGATACTTGCAGGTAATGATCAGTACACCAATCCCACTTGGCTCACCAAATTTCGTTTTTCTCGGTTATACCGTTCCTTTGCAGGAACCGTTTTCATGTTTAGGTTTCACTCTGTTTTCTCCTATATGGATACATGTATTTGGAACTCTAAATCAAACACGGTTTGTGCTAGCTCTTTGAAACTTGGCACAATAATGTACTTCCAAGTTCTATCGCTATGGTTTGAGTCCTATTGTAGTAGCCCCAAGCAGAGACTGACGAGAATCACTTTCATTGAAAGGGGTTGCCAAGCTTCCAAAAACCTACGAGTTTCCTGAAATCTCAGCAAACATTTTTTCACCCAATCTTGATGATTCTTGCAGGTAATGATCAGTACACCAATCCCACTGGGCTCACCAAATTTCGTTCTTCTTGGTTAAACTGTTCCTTTGCAGGAACCGTTTTCATGTTTAGGTTTCACTCTGTTTTCTCCTATATGGATACATGTAGGTGGAACTCTAAATCAAACACGGTTTGTGCTAGCTCTTTGAAACTTGGCACAATAATGTAGTTCCAAGTTCTATCGCTATGATTTGTGTCCTATTGAAGTAGCCTCAAGCAGAGACTGACGAGAATCACTTTCATTGAAAGGGGTTGCCAAGCTTCCAAAAAACTACGAGTTTCCTGAAATCTCAGCAAACTTTTTTTCACCCAATCTTGATGATACTTGAAGGTAATGATCAGTACACCAATCCCACTTGGCTCACCAAATTTCGTTCTTCTCAGTTAAACCGTTCCTTTGCAGGAACCGTTTTCATGTTTAGGTTTCACTCTGTTTTCTCCTATATGGATACATGTAGTTGGAACTCTAAATCAAACACGGTTTGTGCTAGCTCCTTGAAACTTACCACAATAATGTAGTTCCAAGTTCTATCGCTATGGTTTGTGTCCTATTGAAGTAGCCCCAAGCAGAGACTGAGGAGAATCACTTTCATTGAAAGTGGTTGACCAGCGTCAAAAACACTACGAGTTTCCTGAAATCTCAGCAAACATTTTTTTCACCCAATCTTGATGACACTTGCAGGTAATGATCAGTACCCCAATCCCACTTGGCTCACCAAATTTCGTTCTTTTCGGTTAAACCGTTCCTTTGCAGAAACCGTTTTCATGTTTAGGTTTCACTCTGTTTTCTCCTATATTGATACATGTAGTTGGAACTCTAAATCAAACACGGTTTGTGCTAGCTCTTTGAAACTTGGCACAATAATGTAGTTCCAAGTTCTATCGCTATGGTTTGTGTCCTATTGAGGTAGCCCGAAGCAGAGAGTGACGAGAATCACTTTCATTGAAAGGGGTTGTCAAGCTTCCAAAAAACTACGAGTTTCCTGAAATCTCAGCAAACCTTTTTTCACCCAATATTGATGATACTTGCAGGTAATGAACAGTACACCAATCCCACTTGGATCACCAAATTTCGTTCTTCTAGGTTAAACCGCTCCTTTGCAGGAACCGTTTTCATGTTTAGGTTTCACTCTGTTTTCTCCTATATGGATACATGTAGTTGGAACTCTAAATCAAACACGGTTTGTGCTAGCTCTTTGAAACTTGGCACAATAATGTAGTTCCAAGTTCTATCCCTATGGTTTGTGTCCTATTGAAGTAGCCACAAGAAGAGACTGACGAGAATCACTTTTATTGAAAGGGTTTGCCAAGCTTCCAAAAAACTACGAGTTTCTTGAAATCTCAGCAAATATTTTTTCACCCAACCTTGATGATACTTGCAGGTAATGATCAGTACACCAATCCCAATTGGCTCACCAAATTTCGTTCTTCTCTGTTAAACCGTTCCTTTGCAGGAACCGTTTTCATGTTTAGGTTTCACTCTGTTTTCTCCTATATGGATACATGTAGTTGGAACTCTAAATCAAACACGGTTTGTGCTAGCTCTTTGAAACTTGGCACAATTATGTAGTTCCAAGTTCTATCGCTATGGTTTGTGTCCTATTGAAGTAGCCCCAAGCAGAGACTGACGAGAATCACTTTCATTGAAAGGGGTTGCCAAGCTTCCAAAAAGCTACGAGTTTCCTGAAATCTCAGCAAACATTTTTTCACCCAATCTTGATGATACTTGCAGGTAATGATCAGTATACCAATCCCACTGGGCTAACCAAATTTCGTTCTACTCGGTTAAACAGTTCCTTTGCAGGAACCGTTTTCCTGTTTAGGTTTCACTCTGTTTTCTCCAATATGGATACATGTAGTTGGAACTCTAAATCAAACTCGGTTTGCGCTAGCTCTTTGAAACTTGGCACAATAATGTAATCCAAGTTCTATCGCTATGGTTTGTGTCATATTGAAGTAGCCCCAAGCAGAGACTGACGAGAATCACTTTCATTGAAAGGGGTTGCCAAGCTTCCAAAAAACTACGAGTTTCCTGAAATCTCAGCAAACATTTTTCACCCAATCTTGATGAGACTTGCAGGTAATGATCAGTACACCAATCCCACTTGGCTCACCAAATTTCGTCCTTCTCGGTTAAACCTTTCCTTGGCAGGAACCGTTTTCATGTTTAGGTTTCAGTCTGTTTTCTCCTATATGGATACATGTAGTTGCAACTCTAAATGAAACACGGTTTGTGCTAGCTCTTTGAAACTTGGCACAGTAATGTAATTCCAAGTTCTATCGCTATGATTTGTGTCCTATTGAAGTAGCCCCAAGCAGAGACTGACGAGAATCACTTTCATTGAAAGGGGTTGCCAAGCTTCCAAAAAACTACGAGTTTCCTGAAATCTCAGCAAATATTTTTTCACCCAATCTTGATGAGACTTGCAGGTAATGATCAGTACACCAATTCCACTGGGCTCACCAAATTTCGTTCTTCTCGGTTAAACCGTTCATTTGCAGGAACCGTTTTCATGTTTAGGTTTCATTCTGTTTTCTCCTATATGGATACATATAGTTGGAACTCTAAATCAAACACGGTTTGTGCTAGCTCTTTGAAACTTGGCACAATAATGTAGTTCCAAGTTCTATCACTATGGTTTGTGTCCTATTGAAGTAGCCCCAAGCAGAGACTGACGAGAATCACTTTCATTGAAACGGGTTGCCAAGCTTCCAAAAAACTACGAGTTTCCTGAAATCTCAGCAAACATTTTTTCACCCAATCTTGATGAGACTTGCAGGTAATGATCAGTACACCAATCCCACTTGGCTCACCAAATTTCGTCCTTCTCGGTTAAACCTTTCCTTTGCAGGAACCGTTTTCATGTTTAGGTTTCACTCTGTTTTCTCCTATATGGATACATGTAGTTGGAAATCTAAATCAAACACGGTTTGTGCTAGCTCTTTGAAACTTGGCACTATAATGTAATTCCAAGTTCTATCGCTATGGTTTGTGTCCTATTGAAGTAGCCCCAAGCAGAGACTGACGAGAATCACTTTCATTGAAAGGGGTTGCCAAGCTTCCAAAAATCTACGAGTTTCCTGAAATCTCAGCAAATATTTTTTCACCCAATCTTGATGAGACTTGCAGGTAATGATCAGTACACCAATCCCACTTGGCTCACCAAATTTCGTCCTTCTCGGTTAAACCTTTCCTTAGCAGGAACCGTTTTCATGTTTAGGTTTCAGTCTGTTTTCTCCTATATGGATACATGTAGTTGCAACTCTAAATGAAACACGGTTTGTGCTAGCTCTTTGAAACTTGGCACAGTAATGTAATTCCAAGTTCTATCGCTATGATTTGTGTCCTATTGAAGTAGCCCCAAGCAGAGACTGACGAGAATCACTTTCATTGAAAGGGGTTGCCAAGCTTCCAAAAAACTACGAGTTTCCTGAAATCTCAGCAAATATTTTTTCACCCAATCTTGATGAGACTTGCAGGTAATGATCAGTACACCAATTCCACTGGGCTCACCAAATTTCGTTCTTCTCGGTTAAACCGTTCGTTTGCAGGAACCGTTTTCATGTTTAGGTTTCATTCTGTTTTCTCCTATATGGATACATATAGTTGGAACTCTAAATCAAACACGGTTTGTGCTAGCTCTTTGAAACTTGGCACAATAATGTAGTTCCAAGTTCTATCACTATGGTTTGTGTCCTATTGAAGTAGCCCCAAGCAGAGACTGACGAGAATCACTTTCATTGAAACGGGTTGCCAAGCTTCCAAAAAACTACGAGTTTCCTGAAATCTCAGCAAACATTTTTTCACCCAATCTTGATGAGACTTGCAGGTAATGATCAGTACACCAATCCCACTGGGCTCACCAAATTTTGTTCTTCTCGGTTAAACCGTTCCTTTGCAGGAACCTTTTCCTGTTTAGGTTTCACTCTGTTTTCTCATATATGGATACATGTAGTTGGAACTCTAAATCAAACTCGGTTTGTGCTAGCTTCTTGAAACTTGCACAATAATGTAGTTCCAAGTTCTATCGCTATGGTTTGTGTCCTATTGAAGTAGCCCCAAGCAGAGACTGACGAGAATCACATTCATTGAAAGGGGTTGCCAAGCTTCCAAAAAACTACGAGTTTCCTGAAATCTCAGCAAACATTTTTTCACTCAATCTTGATGATACTTGCAGGTAATGATCAGTACACCAATCCCACTGGGCTCACCAAATTTCGTTCTTCTCGGTTAAACCGTTCCTTTGCAGGAACCTTTTTCCTGTTTAGGTTTCACTCTGTTTTCTCCTATATGGATACATGTAGTTGCAACTCTAAATCAAACACGGTTTGTGCTAGCTCTTTGAAACATGGCACAATTATGAAGTTCCAAGTTCTATCGCTATGGTTTGTGTCCTATTGAAATAGCCCCAAGCAGAGACTGACGAGAATCACTTTCATTGAAAGGGGTTGCCAAGCTTCCAAAAAGCTACGAGTTTCCTGAAATCTCAGCAAACATTTTTTCACCCAATCTTGATGATACTTGCAGGTAATGATCAGTATACCAATCCCACTGGGCTCACCAAATTTCGTTCTACTCGGTTAAACCGTTCCTTTGCAGGAACCGTTTTCCTGTTTAGGTTTCACTCTGTTTTCTCCAATATGGATACATGTAGTTGGAACTCTAAATCAAACACGGTTTGTGCTAGCTCTTGGAAACTTGGCACAATTATGTAGTTCCAAGTTCTATCGCTATGGATTGTGTCCAATTGAAGTAGCCCCAAGCAGAGACTGACGAGAATCACTTTAATTGAAAGGGTTTGCCAAGCTTCCAAAAAACTACGAGTTTCCTGAAATCTCAGCAAACATTTTTTCACCCAATCTTTATGAGACTTGCAGGTAATGATCGGTACACCAATCCCACTTGGCTCACCAAATTTCGTTCTTCTCGGTTAAACCGTTCCTTTGCAGGAACCGTTTTCATGTTTAGGTTTCACTCTGTTTTCTCCTATATTGATACATGTAGTTGGAACTCTAAATCAAACACGGTTTGTGCTAGCTCTTTGAAACTTGGCACAATAATGTAGTTCCAAGTTCTATCGCTATGGTTTTTGTCCTATTGAATTAGCCCCAAGCAGAGACTGACGAGAATCACTTTCATTGAAAGGGGTTGCCAAGCTTCCAAAAATCTACGAGTTTCCTGAAATCTCAGCAAACATTTTTTCACCCAATCTTGATGATACTTGCAGGTAATGATCAGTACACCAATCCCACTGGGCTCACCAAATTTCGTTCTTCTCGGTTAAACCTTTCCTTTGCAGGAACCGTTTTCATGTTTAGGTTTCACTCTGTTTTCTCCTATATGGATACATGTAGGTGGAACTCTAAATCAAACACGGTTTGTGCTAGCTCTTTGAAAATTGGCACAATAATGTAGTTCCAAGTTCTGTCGCTATGGTTTGTGTCCTAATGAAGTAGCCCCAAGAAGAGACTGACGAGAATCACTTTTATTGAAAGGGGTTGCCAAGTTTCCAAAAAACTACGAGTTTCCTGAAATCTCAGCAAACATTTTTTTAACTCAATCTTGATGATACTTGCAGGTAATGATCAGTACACCAATCCCACTTGGCTCACCAAATTTCGTTTTTCTCGGTTATACCGTTCCTTTGCAGGAACCGTTTTCATGTTTAGGTTTCACTCTGTTTTCTCCTATATGGATACATGTATTTGGAACTCTAAATCAAACACGGTTTGTGCTAGCTCTTTGAAACTTGGCATAATAATGTACTTCCAAGTTCTATCGCTATGGTTTGAGTCCTATTGTAGTAGCCCCAAGCAGAGACTGACGAGAATCACTTTCATTGAAAGGGGTTGCCAAGCTTCCAAAAACCTACGAGTTTCCTGAAATCTCAGCAAACATTTTTTCACCCAATCTTGATGATTCTTGCAGGTAATGATCAGTACACCAATCCCACTGGGCTCACCAAATTTCGTTCTTCTTGGTTAAACTGTTCCTTTGCAGGAACCGTTTTCATGTTTAGGTTTCACTCTGTTTTCTCCTATATGGATACATGTAGGTGGAACTCTAAATCAAACACGGTTTGTGCTAGCTCTTTGAAACTTGGCACAATAATGTAGTTCCAAGTTCTATCGCTATGATTTGTGTCCTATTGAAGTAGCCTCAAGCAGAGACTGACGAGAATCACTTTCATTGAAAGGGGTTGCCAAGCTTCCAAAAAACTACGAGTTTCCTGAAATCTCAGCAAACTTTTTTTCACCCAATCTTGATGATACTTGAAGGTAATGATCAGTACACCAATCCCACTTGGCTCACCAAATTTCGTTCTTCTCAGTTAAACCGTTCCTTTGCAGGAACCGTTTTCATGTTTAGGTTTCACTCTGTTTTCTCCTATATGGATACATGTAGTTGGAACTCTAAATCAAACACGGTTTGTGCTAGCTCCTTGAAACTTACCACAATAATGTAGTTCCAAGTTCTATCGCTATGGTTTGTGTCCTATTGAAGTAGCCCCAAGCAGAGACTGAGGAGAATCACTTTCATTGAAAGTGGTTGACAAGCGTCAAAAACACTACGAGTTTCCTGAAATCTCAGCAAACATTTTTTTCACCCAATCTTGATGACACTTGCAGGTAATGATCAGTACCCCAATCCCACTTGGCTCACCAAATTTCGTTCTTTTCGGTTTAACCGTTCCTTTGCAGAAACCGTTTTCATGTTTAGGTTTCACTCTGTTTTCTCCTATATTGATACATGTAGTTGGAACTCTAAATCAAACACGGTTTGTGCTAGCTCTTTGAAACTTGGCACAATAATGTAGTTCCAAGTTCTATCGCTATGGTTTGTGTCCTATTGAGGTAGCCCGAAGCAGAGAGTGACGAGAATCACTTTCATTGAAAGGGGTTGTCAAGCTTCCAAAAAACTACGAGTTTCCTGAAATCTCAGCAAACCTTTTTTCACCCAATATTGATGATACTTGCAGGTAATGAACAGTACACCAATCCCACTTGGATCACCAAATTTCGTTCTTCTAGGTTAAACCGCTCCTTTGCAGGAACCGTTTTCATGTTTAGGTTTCACTCTGTTTTCTCCTATATGGATACATGTAGTTGGAACTCTAAATCAAACACGGTTTGTGCTAGCTCTTTGAAACTTGGCACAATAATGTAGTTCCAAGTTCTATCCCTATGGTTTGTGTCCTATTGAAGTAGCCACAAGAAGAGACTGACGAGAATCACTTTTATTGAAAGGGTTTGCCAAGCTTCCAAAAAACTACGAGTTTCTTGAAATCTCAGCAAATATTTTTTCACCCAACCTTGATGATACTTGCAGGTAATGATCAGTACACCAATCCCAATTGGCTCACCAAATTTCGTTCTTCTCTGTTAAACCGTTCCTTTGCAGGAACCGTTTTCATGTTTAGGTTTCACTCTGTTTTCTCCTATATGGATACATGTAGTTGGAACTCTAAATCAAACACGGTTTGTGCTAGCTCTTTGAAACTTGGCACAATTATGTAGTTCCAAGTTCTATCGCTATGGTTTGTGTCCTATTGAAGTAGCCCCAAGCAGAGACTGACGAGAATCACTTTCATTGAAAGGGGTTGCCAAGCTTCCAAAAAGCTACGAGTTTCCTGAAATCTCAGCAAACATTTTTTCACCCAATCTTGATGATACTTGCAGGTAATGATCAGTATACCAATCCCACTGGGCTAACCAAATTTCGTTCTACTCGGTTAAACAGTTCCTTTGCAGGAACCGTTTTCCTGTTTAGGTTTCACTCTGTTTTCTCCAATATGGATACATGTAGTTGGAACTCTAAATCAAACTCGGTTTGCGCTAGCTCTTTGAAACTTGGCACAATAATGTAATCCAAGTTCTATCGCTATGGTTTGTGTCATATTGAAGTAGCCCCAAGCAGAGACTGACGAGAATCACTTTCATTGAAAGGGGTTGCCAAGCTTCCAAAAAACTACGAGTTTCCTGAAATCTCAGCAAACATTTTTTCACCCAATCTTGATGAGACTTGCAGGTAATGATCAGTACACCAATCCCACTTGGCTCACCAAATTTCGTCCTTCTCGGTTAAACCTTTCCTTTGCAGGATCCGTTTTCATGTTTAGGTTTCACTCTGTTTTCTCCTATATGGATACATGTAGTTGGAAATCTAAATCAAACACGGTTTGTGCTAGCTCTTTGAAACTTGGCACAATAATGTAATTCCAAGTTCTATCGCTATGGTTTGTGTCCTATTGAAGTAGCCCCAAGCAGAGACTGACGAGAATCACTTTCATTGAAAGGGGTTGCCAAGCTTCCAAAAATCTACGAGTTTCCTGAAATCTCAGCAAATATTTTTTCACCCAATCTTGATGAGACTTGCAGGTAATGATCAGTACACCAATCCCACTTGGCTCACCAAATTTCGTCCTTCTCGGTTAAACCTTTCCTTGGCAGGAACCGTTTTCATGTTTAGGTTTCAGTCTGTTTTCTCCTATATGGATACATGTAGTTGCAACTCTAAATGAAACACGGTTTGTGCTAGCTCTTTGAAACTTGGCACAGTAATGTAATTCCAAGTTCTATCGCTATGATTTGTGTCCTATTGAAGTAGCCCCAAGCAGAGACTGACGAGAATCACTTTCATTGAAAGGGGTTGCCAAGCTTCCAAAAAACTACGAGTTTCCTGAAATCTCAGCAAATATTTTTTCACCCAATCTTGATGAGACTTGCAGGTAATGATCAGTACACCAATTCCACTGGGCTCACCAAATTTCGTTCTTCTCGGTTAAACCGTTCATTTGCAGGAACCGTTTTCATGTTTAGGTTTCATTCTGTTTTCTCCTATATGGATACATATAGTTGGAACTCTAAATCAAACACGGTTTGTGCTAGCTCTTTGAAACTTGGCACAATAATGTAGTTCCAAGTTCTATCACTATGGTTTGTGTCCTATTGAAGTAGCCCCAAGCAGAGACTGACGAGAATCACTTTCATTGAAACGGGTTGCCAAGCTTCCAAAAAACTACGAGTTTCCTGAAATCTCAGCAAACATTTTTTCACCCAATCTTGATGAGACTTGCAGGTAATGATCAGTACACCAATCCCACTTGGCTCACCAAATTTCATCCTTCTCGGTTAAACCTTTCCTTTGCAGGAACCGTTTTCATGTTTAGGTTTCACTCTGTTTTCTCCTATATGGATACATGTAGTTGGAAATCTAAATCAAACACGGTTTGTGCTAGCTCTTTGAAACTTGGCACAATAATGTAATTCCAAGTTCTATCGCTATGGTTTGTGTCCTATTGAAGTAGCCCCAAGCAGAGACTGACGAGAATCACTTTCATTGAAAGGGGTTGCCAAGCTTCCAAAAATCTACGAGTTTCCTGAAATCTCAGCAAATATTTTTTCACCCAATCTTGATGAGACTTGCAGGTAATGATCAGTACACCAATCCCACTTGGCTCACCAAATTTCGTCCTTCTCGGTTAAACCTTTCCTTGGCAGGAACCGTTTTCATGTTTAGGTTTCAGTCTGTTTTCTCCTATATGGATACATGTAGTTGCAACTCTAAATGAAACACGGTTTGTGCTAGCTCTTTGAAACTTGGCACAGTAATGTAATTCCAAGTTCTATCGCTATGATTTGTGTCCTATTGAAGTAGCCCCAAGCAGAGACTGACGAGAATCACTTTCATTGAAAGGGGTTGCCAAGCTTCCAAAAAACTACGAGTTTCCTGAAATCTCAGCAAATATTTTTTCACCCAATCTTGATGAGACTTGCAGGTAATGATCAGTACACCAATTCCACTGGGCTCACCAAATTTCGTTCTTCTCGGTTAAACCGTTCGTTTGCAGGAACCGTTTTCATGTTTAGGTTTCATTCTGTTTTCTCCTATATGGATACATATAGTTGGAACTCTAAATCAAACACGGTTTGTGCTAGCTCTTTGAAACTTGGCACAATAATGTAGTTCCAAGTTCTATCACTATGGTTTGTGTCCTATTGAAGTAGCCCCAAGCAGAGACTGACGAGAATCACTTTCATTGAAACGGGTTGCCAAGCTTCCAAAAAACTACGAGTTTCCTGAAATCTCAGCAAACATTTTTTCACCCAATCTTGATGAGACTTGCAGGTAATGATCAGTACACCAATCCCACTGGGCTCACCAAATTTTGTTCTTCTCGGTTAAACCGTTCCATTGCAGGAACCTTTTCCTGTTTAGGTTTCACTCTGTTTTCTCATATATGGATACATGTAGTTGGAACTCTAAATCAAACTCGGTTTGTGCTAGCTTCTTGAAACTTGCACAATAATGTAGTTCCAAGTTCTATCGCTATGGTTTGTGTCCTATTGAAGTAGCCCCAAGCAGAGACTGACGAGAATCACATTCATTGAAAGGGGTTGCCAAGCTTCCAAAAAACTACGAGTTTCCTGAAATCTCAGCAAACATTTTTTCACTCAATCTTGATGATACTTGCAGGTAATGATCAGTACACCAATCCCACTGGGCTCACCAAATTTCGTTCTTCTCGGTTAAACCGTTCCTTTGCAGGAACCTTTTTCCTGTTTAGGTTTCACTCTGTTTTCTCCTATATGGATACATGTAGTTGCAACTCTAAATCAAACACGGTTTGTGCTAGCTCTTTGAAACTTGGCACAATTATGAAGTTCCAAGTTCTATCGCTATGGTTTGTGTCCTATTGAAATAGCCCCAAGCAGAGACTGACGAGAATCACTTTCATTGAAAGGGGTTGCCAAGCTTCCAAAAATCTACGAGTTTCCTGAAATCTCAGCAAACATTTTTTCACCCAATCTTGATGATACTTGCAGGTAATGATCAGTACACCAATCCCACTGGGCTCACCAAATTTCGTTCTTCTCGGTTAAACCTTTCCTTTGCAGGAACCGTTTTCATGTTTAGGTTTCACTCTGTTTTCTCCTATATGGATACATGTAGTTCGAACTCTAAATCAAACACGGTTTGTGCTAGCTCTTTGAAACTTGGCACAATAATGTAGTTCCAAGTTCTATCGCTATGGTTTGTGTCCTATTGAAGTAGCCCCAAGCAGAGACTGACGAGAATCACTTTCATTGAAACGGGTTGCCAAGCTTCCAAAAAACTACTAGTTTCCTGAAATCTCAGCAAACATTTTTTCACCCAATCTTGATGATACTTGCAGGTAATGATCAGTACACCAATTCCAATTGGCTCACCAAATTTCGTTCTTCTGGTTTAAACCGTTCCTTTGCAGGAACCGTTTTCATGTTTAGGTTTCACTCTGTTTTCTCCTATATGGATACATGTAGTTGGAACTCTAAATCAAACACGGTTTGTGCTAGCTCTTTGAAACTTGGCACAATAATGTAGTTCCAAGTTCTATCACTATGGTTTGTGTCCTATTGAAGTAGCCCCAAGCAGAGACTGACGAGAATCACTTTCATTGAAAGGGGTTGCCAAGCTTCCAAAAAACTACTAGTTTCATGAAATCTCAGCAAAATTTTTTAACCCAATCTTGATGATACTGGCAGGTAATGATCAGTACACCAATCCCACTGGGCTCACCAAATTTCGTTCTTCTCGGTTAAACCGTTCCTTTGTAGGAACCGTTTTCATGTTTAGGTTTCACTCTGTTTTCTCCTATATGGATACATGTAGTTGGAACTCTAAATCAAACACGGTTTGTGCTAGCTCTTTGAAACTTGGCACAATAATGTAGTTCCATGTTTTATCGCTATGGTTTGTGTCCTATTGAAGTAGCCCCAAGCAGAGACTGACGAGAATCACTTTAATTGAAAGGGGTTGACAAGCTTCGAAAAAACTACGAGATTCCTGAAATCTCAGCAACCATTTTTTCACCTAATCTTGATGATACTTGCAGGTAATGATCAGTACACCAATCCCACTTGGTTCACCAAATTTCGTTCTTTTCGGTTAAACCGTTCCTTTGCAGGATCCGTTCTCATGTTTAGGTTTCACTCTGTTTTCTCCTATATGGATACATGTAGTTGGAACTCTAAATAAAACACGATTTGTGCTAGCTCTTTGAAACTTGGCACAATAATATAGTTCCAAGTTCTATCGCTATGGTTTGTGTCCTATTGAAGTAGCCCCAAGCAGAGACTGACGAGAATCACTTTCATTGAAAGGGGTTGCCAAGCTTCCAAAAAACTATGAGTTTCCTGAAATCTCAGGAAACATTTTTTCACCCAATCTTGATGATACTTGCAGGTAATGATCAGTACACCAATCCCACTTGGCTCACCAAAATTCGTTCTTCTCGGTTAAACCGTTCCTTTGCAGGAACCGTTTTCATGTTTAGGTTTCACTCTGTTTTCTCTTATATGGATACATGTACTTGGAACTCTAAATCAAACACGGTTTGTGCTACCTCTTTGAAACTCTTCACAATAATGTAGTTCAAGTTCTATCGCTATGGTTTGTGTCCTATTGAAGTAGCCCCAAGCAGAGATTGACGAGAATCACATTCATTGAAAGGGGTTGCCAAGCTTTCAAAAACCTACGAGTTTCCTGAAATCTCAGCAAACATTTTTTCACTCAATCTTGATGATACTTGTAGGTAATGATCAGTACACCAATCACACTGGGCTCACCAAATTTCGTTCTTCTCGGTTAAACCGTTCCTTTGCAGGAACCGTTTTCCTGTTTAGGTTTCACTCTGTTTTCTCCTATATGGATACATGTAGTTGGAACTCTAAATCAAACACGGTTTGTGCTAGCTCTTTGAAACTTGGCACAATAATGTAGTTCCAAGTTCTATCGCTATGGCTTGTGTCCTATTGAAGTAGCCCCAAGCAGAGACTGACGAGAATCACTTTCATTGAAAGGGGTTGCCAAGCTTCCAAAAAACTTCGAGTTTCCTGAAATCTCAGCAAACTTTTTTTCACCCAATCTTGATGAGACTTGCAGGTAATGATCAGTACACCAATCCCACTTGGCTCACCAAATTTCGTTCTTTTCGGTTAAACCGTTCCTTTTCCGGAACCGTTTTCATGTTTAGGTTTCACTCTGTTTTCTCCTATATGGATATATGTAGTTAGAACTGTAAATCAAACACGGTTTGTGCTAGCTCTTTGAAACTTGGCACAATAATGTAGTTCCAAGTTCTATCGCTATGGTTTTTTTCCTATTGAAGTAGCCTCAAGCAGAGACTGACGAGAATCACTGTCATTGAAAGGGGTTGACAAGCTTCCAAAAAACTACTAGTTTCCTGCAATCTCAGCAAACTTTTTTTCACCCAATCTTGATGATACTGGCAGGTAATGATCAGTACACCAATCCCACTGAGCTCACCAAATTTCGTTCTTCTCGGTTAAACCGTTCCTTTGTAGGAACCGTTTTCATGTTTAGGTTTCACTCTGTTTTCTCCTATATGGATACATGTAGTTGGAACTCTAAATCAAACACGGTTTGTGCTAGCTCTTTGAAACTTGGCACAATAATGTAGTTCCAAGTTTTATCGCTATGGTTTGTGTCCTATTGAAGTAGCCCCAAGCAGAGACTGACGAGAATCACTTTCATTGAAAGGGGTTGACAAGCTTCGAAAAAACTACGAGATTCCTGAAATCTCAGCAACCATTTTTTCAAACAATCTTGATGATACTTGCAGGTAATGATCAGTATACCAATCCCACTGGGCTCACAAAATTTCGTTCTACTCGGTTAAACCGTTCCTTTGCAGGAACCGTTATCATGTTTAGGTTTCACTCTGTTTTCTCCTATATGGATACATATAGTTGGAACTCTAAATCAAACACGGTTTGTGCTAACTCTTTGAAACTTGGCACAATAATGTAGTTCCAAGTTCTATCGCTATGGTTTTTGTCCTGTTGAAGTAGCCCCAAGCAGAGACTGACGAGAATCACTTTCATTGAAACGGGTTGCCAAGCTTCCAAAAAACTACGAGTTTCCTGAAATCTCAGCAAACATTTTTTCACCCAATCTTGATGATACTTGCAGGTAATGATCAGTACACCAATCCCACTTGAATAACCAAATTTCGTTCTTCTCGGTTAAACCGTTCCTTTGCAGGAACCGTTTTCATGTTTAGGTTTCACTCTGTTTTCTCCTAATTGGATACATGTAGTTGGAAATCTAAATCAAACACGGTTTGTGCTAGCTGTTTGAAACTTGGCACAATAATGTAGTTCCAAGTTCTATCGCTATGGTTTGTGTCCTATTGAAGTAGCCCCAAGCAGAGACTGACGAGAATCACTTTCATTGAAAGGGGTTGCCAAGCTTCCAAAAAGCTACGAGTTTCCTGAAATCTCAGCAAACATTTTTTCACCCAATCTTGATGATACTTGCAGGTAATGATCAGTATACCAATCCCACTGGGCTCACCAAATTTCGTTCTACTCGGTTAAACCGTTCCTTTGCAGGAACCGTTTTCCTGTTTAGGTTTCACTCTGTTTTCTCCAATATGGATACATGTAGTTGGAACTCTAAATCAAACACGGTTTGTGCTAGCTCTTGGAAACTTGGCACAATTATGTAGTTCCAAGTTCTATCGCTATGGATTGTGTCCAATTGAAGTAGCCCCAAGCAGAGACTGACGAGAATCACTTTAATTGAAAGCTTTTGCCAAGCTTCCAAAAAACTACGAGTTTCCTGAAATCTCAGCAAACATTTTTTCACCCAATCTTTATGAGACTTGCAGGTAATGATCGGTACACCAATCCCACTTGGCTCACCAAATTTCGTTCTTCTCGGTTAAACCGTTCCTTTGCAGGAACCGTTTTCATGTTTAGGTTTCACTCTGTTTTCTCCTATATTGATACATGTAGTTGGAACTCTAAATCAAACACGGTTTGTGCTAGCTCTTTGAAACTTGGCACAATAATGTAGTTCCAAGTTCTATCGCTATGGTTTTTGTCCTATTGAATTAGCCCCAAGCAGAGACTGACGAGAATCACTTTCATTGAAAGGGGTTGCCAAGCTTCCAAAAATCTACGAGTTTCCTGAAATCTCAGCAAACATTTTTTCACCCAATCTTGATGATACTTGCAGGTAATGATCAGTACACCAATCCCACTGGGCTCACCAAATTTCGTTTTTCTCGGTTAAACCTTTCCTTTGCAGGAACCGTTTTCATGTTTAGGTTTCACTCTGTTTTCTCCTATATGGATACATGTAGTTCGAACTCTAAATCAAACACGGTTTGTGCTAGCTCTTTGAAACTTGGCACAATAATGTAGTTCCAAGTTCTATCGCTATGGTTTGTGTCCTATTGAAGTAGCCCCAAGCAGAGACTGACGAGAATCACTTTCATTGAAACGGGTTGCCAAGCTTCCAAAAAACTACTAGTTTCCTGAAATCTCAGCAAACATTTTTTCACCCAATCTTGATGATACTTGCAGGTAATGATCAGTACACCAATTCCAATTGGCTCACCAAATTTCGTTCTTCTGGTTTAAACCGTTCCTTTGCAGGAACCGTTTTCATGTTTAGGTTTCACTCTGTTTTCTCCTATATGGATACATGTAGTTGGAACTCTAAATCAAACACGGTTTGTGCTAGCTCTTTGAAACTTGGCACAATAATGTAGTTCCAAGTTCTATCACTATGGTTTGTGTCCTATTGAAGTAGCCCCAAGCAGAGACTGACGAGAATCACTTTCATTGAAAGGGGTTGCCAAGCTTCCAAAAAACTACTAGTTTCATGAAATCTCAGCAAAATTTTTTAACCCAATCTTGATGATACTGGCAGGTAATGATCAGTACACCAATCCCACTGGGCTCACCAAATTTCGTTCTTCTCGGTTAAACCGTTCCTTTGTAGGAACCGTTTTCATGTTTAGGTTTCACTCTGTTTTCTCCTATATGGATACATGTAGTTGGAACTCTAAATCAAACACGGTTTGTGCTAGCTCTTTGAAACTTGGCACAATAATGTAGTTCCATGTTTTATCGCTATGGTTTGTGTCCTATTGAAGTAGCCCCAAGCAGAGACTGACGAGAATCACTTTAATTGAAAGGGGTTGACAAGCTTCGAAAAAACTACGAGATTCCTGAAATCTCAGCAACCATTTTTTCACCTAATCTTGATGATACTTGCAGGTAATGATCAGTACACCAATCCCACTTGGTTCACCAAATTTCGTTCTTTTCGGTTAAACCGTTCCTTTGCAGGATCCGTTCTCATGTTTAGGTTTCACTCTGTTTTCTCCTATATGGATACATGTAGTTGGAACTCTAAATAAAACACGATTTGTGCTAGCTCTTTGAAACTTGGCACAATAATATAGTTCCAAGTTCTATCGCTATGGTTTGTGTCCTATTGAAGTAGCCCCAAGCAGAGACTGACGAGAATCACTTTCATTGAAAGGGGTTGCCAAGCTTCCAAAAAACTATGAGTTTCCTGAAATCTCAGGAAACATTTTTCACTCAATCTTGATGATACTTGTAGGTAATGATCAGTACACCAATCACACTGGGCTCACCAAATTTCGTTCTTCTCGGTTAAACCGTTCCTTTGCAGGAACCGTATTCCTGTTTAGGTTTCACTCTGTTTTCTCCTATATGGATACATGTAGTTGGAAATATAAATCAAACACGGTTTGCGCTAGCTCTTTGAAACTTGGCACAATAATGTAATTCCAAGTTCTATCGCTATGGTTTGTGTCCTATTGAAGTAGCCCCAAGCAGACACTGACGAGAATCACTTTCATTGAAAGGGGTTGCCAAGCTTCCAAAAAACTTCGAGTTTCCTGAAATCTCAGCAAACATTGTTTTCACCCAATCTTGATGAGACTTGCAGGTAATGATCAGTACACCAATTCCACTTGGCTTTCCAAATTTCATTCTTTTCGGTTAAACCGTTCCTTTGCCGGAACCGTTTTCATGTTTAGGTTTCACTCTGTTTTCTCCTATATGGATACATGTAGTTGGAACTCTAAATCAAACACGGTTTGTGCTAGCTCTTTGAAACTTGGCACAATAATGTAGTTCCAAGTTCTATCGCTATGGTTTGTGTCCTATTGAAGTAGCCCCAAGCAGAGACTGACGAGAATCACTTTCATTGAAAGGGGTTGCCAAGCTTCCAAAAAACTTCGAGTTTCTTGAAATCTCAGGAAACATTTTTTCACCCAATCTTGATGATACTTGCAGGTAATGATCAGTACACCAATCCCACTGGGCTCACCAAATTTCGTTCTTCTCGGTTAAACCGTTCCTTTGCAGGAACCGATTTCATGTTTAGGTTTCACTCTCTTTTCTCCTATATGGATACATGTAGTTGGAACTCTAAATCAAACACGGTTTGTGCTAACTCATTGAAACGTACCACAATAATGTAGTTCCAAGTTCTATCACTATGGTTTGTGTCCTATTGAAGTAGCCCCAAGCAGAGACTGACGAGAATCACTTTCATTGAAAGGGGTTGCCAAGCTTCCAAAAAACTTCGAGTTTCCCGAAATCTCAGCAAACATTTTTTCACCCAATCTTGATGAGACTTGCAGGTAATGATCAGTACACCAATCCCACTTGGCTAACCAAATTTCGTTCTTTTCGGTTAAACCGTTCCTTTTCCGGAACCGTTTTCATGTTTAGGTTTCACTCTGTTTTCTCCTATATGGATATATGTAGTTAGAACTGTAAATCAAACACGGTTTGTGCTAGCTCTTTGAAACTTGGCACAATAATGTAGTTCCAAGTTCTATCGCTATGGTTTTTTTCCTATTGAAGTAGCCTCAAGCAGAGACTGACGAGAATCACTGTCATTGAAAGGGGTTGACAAGCTTCCAAAAAACTACTAGTTTCCTGAAATCTCAGCAAACTTTTTTTCACCCAATCTTGATGATACTGGCAGGTAATGATCAGTACACCAATCCCACTGGGCTCACCAAATTTCGTTCTTCTCGGTTAAACCGTTCCTTTGTAGGAACCGTTTTCATGTTTAGGTTTCACTCTGTTTTCTCCTATATGGATACATGTAGTTGGAACTCTAAATCAAACACGGTTTGTGCTAGCTCTTTGAAACTTGGCACAATAATGTAGTTCCAAGTTTTATCGCTATGGTTTGTGTCCTATTGAAGTAGCCCCAAGCAGAGACTGACGAGAATCACTTTCATTGAAAGGGGTTGACAAGCTTCGAAAAAACTACGAGATTCCTGAAATCTCAGCAACCATTTTTTCAAACAATCTTGATGATACTTGCAGGTAATGATCAGTATACCAATCCCACTGGGCTCAGAAAATTTCGTTCTACTCGGTTAAACCGTTCCTTTGCAGGAACCGTTATCATGTTTAGGTTTCACTCTGTTTTCTCCTATATGGATACATATAGTTGGAACTCTAAATCAAACACGGTTTGTGCTAACTCTTTGAAACTTGGCACAATAATGTAGTTCCAAGTTCTATCGCTATGGTTTGTGTCCTATTGAAGTAGCCCCAAGCAGAGACTGACGAGAATCACTTTCATTTAAAGGGGTTGCCAAGCTTCCAAAAAACTACGAGATTCCTGAATCTCAGCAACCATATGTTCACTCAATCTTGATGATACTTGCAGTTAATGATCAGTACACCAATCCCACTTGGCTCACCAAATTTCGTTCTTCTCGGTTAAACCATTCCTTTGCAGGAACCGTTTTCATGTTTAGGTTTCACTCTGTTTTCTCCTATATGGATACATGTAGTTGGAACACTAAATGAAACACGGTTTGTGCTACCTCTTTGAAACTAGGCACAATAATGTAGTTCCAAGTTCTATCGCTATGGTTTTTGTCCTGTTGAAGTAGCCCCAAGCAGAGACTGACGAGAAATCACTTTCATTGAAACGGGTTGCCAAGCTTCCAAAAAACTACGAGTTTCCTGAAATCTCAGGAAACATTTTTTCACCCAATCTTGATGATACTTGCAGGTAATGATCAGTACACCAATCCCACTTGGATAACCAAATTTCGTTCTTCTCGGTTAAACCGTTCCTTTGCAGGAACCGTTTTCATGTTTAGGTTTCACTCTGTTTTGTCCTAATTGGATACATGTAGTTGGAAATCTAAATCAAACACGGTTTGTGCTAGCTCTTTGAAACTTGGCACAATAATGTAGTTCCAAGTTCTATCGCTATGGTTTGTGTCCTATTGAAGTAGCCCCAAGCAGAGACTGAGGAGAATTACTTTCATTGAAAGGGGTTGCCAAGCTTCCAAAAAACTACGAGTTTCCTGAAATCTCAGCAAAATTTTTTTCAACCAATCTTGATGATAATTGCAGGTAATGATCAGTACACCAACCCCACTGGGCTCACCAAATTTCGTTCTTCTCAGTTAAACCGTTCCTTTGCAGGAACCGTTTTCATGTTTAGGTTTCACTCTGTTTTCTCCTATATGGATACATGTAGTTGGAACTCTAAATCAAACACGGTTTGTGCTAGCTCTTTGAAACTTGGCACAATAATGTAGTTCAAGTTTTATCACTATGGTTTGTGTCCTATTGAAGTAGCCCCAAGCAGAGACTGACGAGAATCACTTTAATTGAAAGGGGTTGACAAGCTTCGAAAAAACTACGAGATTCCTGAAATCTCAGCAACCATTTTTTCACCCAATCTTGATGATACTTGCAGGTAATGATCAGTACACCAATCCCACTTGGTTCACCAAATTTCGTTCTTTTCGGTTAAACCGTTCCTTTGCAGGAACCGTTCTCATGTTTAGGTTTCACTATTTTTCTCCTGTATGGATACATGTAGTTGGAACTCTAAATAAAACAAGGTTTGTGCTAGCTCTTTGAAACTTGGCACAATAATGTAGTTCCAAGTTCTAACGCTATGGTTTGTGTACTATTGAAGTAGCCCCAAGCAGAGACTGACGAGAATCACTTTCATTGAAAGGGGTTGCCAAGCTTCCAAAAAACTACGAGATTCTGAAATCCCAGGAAACATTTTTTCACCCAATCTTGATGATACTTGCAGGTAATGATCAGTACACCAATCCCACTTGGCTCACCAAAATTCGTTCTTCTCGGTTAAATGTTCTTTGCAGGAACCGTTTTCATGTTTAGGTTTCACTCTGTTTTCTCTTATATGGATACATGTACTTGGAACTCTAAATCAAACACGGTTTGTGCTACCTCTTTGAAACTCGGCACAATAATGTAGTTCCAAGTTCTATCACTATGGTTTGTGTCCTATTGAAGTAGCCCCAAGCAGAGACTGACGAGAATCACTTTCATTGAAAGGGGTTGCCAAGCTTCAAAAAACTACGAGTTTCCTGAAATCTCAGCAAACATTTTTTCACCCAATCTTGATGAGACTTGCAGGTAATGATCAGTACACCAATCCCACTTGGCTCACCAAATTTCCTCCTTCTCGGTTAAACCGTTCCTTGGCAGGAACAGTTTTCATGTTTAGGTTTCACTCTGTTTTCTCCTATATGGATTCATGTAGTTGGAACTCTAAATCAAACACGGTTTGTGCTAGCTCTTGAAACTTGGCACAATAATGTAGTTCCAAGTTCTATCGCTATGGTTTGTGTCCTATTGAAGTAGCCCCAAGCAGAGACTGACGAGAATCACTTTCATTGAAAGGGTTGCCAAGCTTCCAAAAAACTACGAGTTTCCTGAAATCTCAGCAAACATTTTTTCACCCAATCTTGATGATACTTGCAGGTAATGATCAGTACACCAATCCCACTGGGCTCACCAAATTTCGTTCTTCTCGGTTTAACCGTTCCTTTGCAGGAACCGTTTTCATGTTTAGGTTTCACTCTGTTTTCTGCTATATGGATACATGTACTTGGAACTCTAAATCAAACACGGTTTGTGCTAGCTCTTTGAAACTTGGCAGAATAATGTAGTTCCAAGTTCTATCGCTATTGTTTCTGTCCTATTGAAGTAGCCCCAAGCAGAGACTGACGAGAATCACTTTCATTGAAAGGGGTTGCCAAGCTTCCAAAAAACTACGAGTTTCCTGAAATCTCAGCAAACTTTTTTTCACCCAATCTTGATGAGACTTGCAGGTAATGATCAGTACACCAATCCCACTTGGCTCACCAAATTTCGTTCTTTTCGGTTAAACCGTTCCTTTGCCGGAACCGTTTTCATGTTTAGGTTTCACTCTGTTTCTCCTATATGGATACATGTAGTTGGAACTCTAAATCAAACACGGTTTGTGCTAGCTCTTTGAAACTTGGCACAATAATGTAGTTCCAAGTTCTATCGCTATGGTTTGTGTCCTATTGAAGTAGCCCCAAGCAGAGACTGACGAGAATCACTTTCATTGAAAGGGTTGCCAAGCTTCCAAAAAACTATGAGTTTCCTGAAATCTCAGGAAACATTTTTTTCACCCAATCTTGATGAGACTTGCAGGTAATGATCAGTACACCAATCCCACTTGGCTCACCAAAATTCGTTCTTCTCGGTTAAACCGTTCCTTTGCAGGAACCGTTTTCATGTTTAGGTTTCACTCTGTTTTCTCTTATATGGATACATGTACTTGGAACTCTAAATCAAACACGGTTTGTGCTACCTCTTTGAAACTCTTCACAATAATGTAGTTCAAGTTCTATCGCTATGGTTTGTGTCCTATTGAAGTAGCCCCAAGCAGAGATTGACGAGAATCACTTTCATTGAAAGGGGTTGCCAAGCTTTCAAAAACCTACGAGTTTCCTGAAATCTCAGCAAACATTTTTTCACTCAATCTTGATGATACTTGTAGGTAATGATCAGTACACCAATCACACTGGGCTCACCAAATTTCGTTCTTCTCGGTTAAACCGTTCCTTTGCAGGAACCGTTTTCCTGTTTAGGTTTCACTCTGTTTTCTCCTATATGGATACATGTAGTTGGAAATATAAATCAAACACGGTTTGCGCTAGCTCTTTGAAACTTGGCACAATAATGTAATTCCAAGTTCTATCGCTATGGTTTGTGTCCTATTGAAGTAGCCCCAAGCAGACACTGACGAGAATCACTTTCATTGAAAGGGGTTGTCAAGCTTCCAAAAAACTTCGAGTTTCCTGAAATCTCAGCAAACTTGTTTTCACCCAATCTTGATGAGACTTGCAGGTAATGATCAGTACACCAATTCCACTTGGCTTTCCAAATTTCATTCTTTTCGGTTAAACCGTTCCTTTGCCGGAACCGTTTTCATGTTTAGGTTTCACTCTGTTTTCTCCTATATGGATACATGTAGTTGGAACTCTAAATCAAACACGGTTTGTGCTAGCTCTTTGAAACTTGGCACAATAATGTAGTTCCAAGTTCTATCGCTATGGTTTGTGTCGTATTGAGGTAGCCCCAAGCAGAGACTGACGAGAATCACTTTCATTGAAAGGGGTTGCCAAGCTTCCAAAAAACTTCGAGTTTCTTGAAATCTCAGGAAACATTTTTTCACCCAATCTTGATGATACTTGCAGGTAATGATCAGTACACCAATCCCACTGGGCACACCAAATTTCGTTCTTCTCGGTTAAACCGTTCCTTTGCAGGAACCGATTTCATGTTTAGGTTTCACTCTCTTTTCTCCTATATGGATACATGTAGTTGGAACTCTAAATCAAACACGGTTTGTGCTAACTCATTGAAACGTACCACAATAATGTAGTTCCAAGTTCTATCACTATGGTTTGTGTCCTATTGAAGTAGCCCCAAGCAGAGACTGACGAGAATCACTTTCATTGAAAGGGGTTGCCAAGCTTCCAAAAAACTTCGAGTTTCCCGAAATCTCAGCAAACATTTTTTCACCCAATCTTGATGAGACTTGCAGGTAATGATCAGTACACCAATCCCACTTGGCTCACCAAATTTCGTTCTTTTCGGTTAAACCGTTCCTTTTCCGGAACCGTTTTCATGTTTAGGTTTCACTCTGTTTTCTCCTATATGGATATATGTAGTTAGAACTGTAAATCAAACACGGTTTGTGCTAGCTCTTTGAAACTTGGCACAATAATGTAGTTCCAAGTTCTATCGCTATGGTTTTTTCCTATTGAAGTAGCCTCAAGCAGAGACTGACGAGAATCACTGTCATTGAAAGGGGTTGACAAGCTTCCAAAAAACTACTAGTTTCCTGAAATCTCAGCAAACTTTTTTTCACCCAATCTTGATGATACTGGCAGGTAATGATCAGTACACCAATCCCACTGGGCTCACCAAATTTCGTTCTTCTCGGTTAAACCGTTCCTTTGTAGGAACCGTTTTCATGTTTAGGTTTCACTCTGTTTTCTCCTATATGGATACATGTAGTTGGAACTCTAAATCAAACACGGTTTGTGCTAGCTCTTTGAAACTTGGCACAATAATGTAGTTCCAAGTTTTATCGCTATGGTTTGTGTCCTATTGAAGTAGCCCCAAGCAGAGACTGACGAGAATCACTTTCATTGAAAGGGGTTGACAAGCTTCGAAAAAACTACGAGATTCCTGAAATCTCAGCAACCATTTTTTCAAACAATCTTGATGATACTTGCAGGTAATGATCAGTATACCAATCCCACTGGGCTCACAAAATTT
This sequence comes from Urocitellus parryii, assembly GCF_045843805.1. Taxonomy (NCBI): domain Eukaryota; kingdom Metazoa; phylum Chordata; class Mammalia; order Rodentia; family Sciuridae; genus Urocitellus; species Urocitellus parryii. The sequence goes on along the minus strand of NW_027554088.1, from coordinate 91,761 downwards.
CGTTCTACTCGGTTAAACCGTTCCTTTGCAGGAACCGTTATCATGTTTAGGTTTCACTCTGTTTTCTCCTATATGGATACATATAGTTGGAACTCTAAATCAAACACGGTTTGTGCTAACTCTTTGAAACTTGGCACAATAATGTAGTTCCAAGTTCTATCGCTATGGTTTGTGTCCTATTGAAGTAGCCCCAAGCAGAGACTGACGAGAATCACTTTCATTTAAAGGGGTTGCCAAGCTTCCAAAAAACTACGAGATTCCTGAATCTCAGCAACCATATGTTCACTCAATCTTGATGATACTTGCAGTTAATGATCAGTACACCAATCCCACTTGGCTCACCAAATTTCGTTCTTCTCGGTTAAACCATTCCTTTGCAGGAACCGTTTTCATGTTTAGGTTTCACTCTGTTTTCTCCTATATGGATACATGTAGTTGGAACACTAAATCAAACACGGTTTGTGCTACCTCTTTGAAACTAGGCACAATAATGTAGTTCCAAGTTCTATCGCTATGGTTTTTGTCCTGTTGAAGTAGCCCCAAGCAGAGACTGACGAGAATCACTTTCATTGAAACGGGTTGCCAAGCTTCCAAAAAACTACGAGTTTCCTGAAATCTCAGGAAACATTTTTTCACCCAATCTTGATGATACTTGCAGGTAATGATCAGTACACCAATCCCACTGGGCTCACCAAATTTCGTTCTTCTCGGTTAAACCGTTCCTTTGCAACAACCGATTTCATGTTTAGGTTTCACTCTCTTTTCTCCTATATGGATACATGTAGTTGGAACTCTAAATCAAACACGGTTTGTGCTAACTCATTGAAACGTACCACAATAATGTAGTTCCAAGTTCTATCACTATGGTTTGTGTCCTATTGAAGTAGCCCCAAGCAGAGACTGACGAGAATCACTTTCATTGAAAGGGGTTGCCAAGCTTCCAAAAAACTTCGAGTTTCCTGAAATCTCAGCAAACTTTTTTTCACCCAATCTTGATGAGACTTGCAGGTAATGATCAGTACACCAATCCCACTTGGCTCACCAAATTTCGTTCTTTTCGGTTAAACCGTTCCTTTTCCGGAACCGTTTTCATGTTTAGGTTTCACTCTGTTTTCTCCTATATGGATATATGTAGTTAGAACTGTAAATCAAACACGGTTTGTGCTAGCTCTTTGAAACTTGGCACAATAATGTAGTTCCAAGTTCTATCGCTATGGTTTTTTTCCTATTGAAGTAGCCTCAAGCAGAGACTGACGAGAATCACTGTCATTGAAAGGGGTTGACAAGCTTCCAAAAAACTACTAGTTTCCTGAAATCTCAGCAAACTTTTTTTCACCCAATCTTGATGATACTGGCAGGTAATGATCAGTACACCAATCCCACTGGGCTCACCAAATTTCGTTCTTCTCGGTTAAACCGTTCCTTTATAGGAAACGTTTTCATGTTTAGGTTTCACTCTGTTTTCTCCTATATGGATACATGTAGTTGGAACTCTAAATCAAACACGGTTTGTGCTAGCTCTTTGAAACGTGGCACAATAATGTAGTTCCAAGTTTTATCGCTATGGTTTGTGTCCTATTGAAGTAGCCCCAAGCAGAGACTGACGAGAATCACTTTCATTGAAAGGGGTTGACAAGCTTCGAAAAAACTACGAGATTCCTGAAATCTCAGCAACCATTTTTTCAAACAATCTTGATGATACTTGCAGGTAATGATCAGTATACCAATCCCACTGGGCTCACAAAATTTCGTTCTACTCGGTTAAACCGTTCCTTTGCAGGAACCGTTATCATGTTTAGGTTTCACTCTGTTTTCTCCTATATGGATACATATAGTTGGAACTCTAAATCAAACACGGTTTGTGCTAACTCTTTGAAACTTGGCACAATAATGTAGTTCCAAGTTCTATCGCTATGGTTTGTGTCCTATTGAAGTAGCCCCAAGCAGAGACTGACGAGAATCACTTTCATTTAAAGGGGTTGCCAAGCTTCCAAAAAACTACGAGATTCCTGAATCTCAGCAACCATATGTTCACTCAATCTTGATGATACTTGCAGTTAATGATCAGTACACCAATCCCACTTGGCTCACCAAATTTCGTTCTTCTCGGTTAAACCATTCCTTTGCAGGAACCGTTTTCATGTTTAGGTTTCACTCTGTTTTCTCCTATATGGATACATGTAGTTGGAACACTAAATCAAACACGGTTTGTGCTACCTCTTTGAAACTAGGCACAATAATGTAGTTCCAAGTTCTATCGCTATGGTTTTTGTCCTGTTGAAGTAGCCCCAAGCAGAGACTGACGAGAATCACTTTCATTGAAACGGGTTGCCAAGCTTCCAAAAAACTACGAGTTTCCTGAAATCTCAGCAAACATTTTTTCACCCAATCTTGATGATACTTGCAGGTAATGATCAGTACACCAATCCCACTTGGATAACCAAATTTCGTTCTTCTCGGTTAAACCGTTCCTTTGCAGGAACCGTTTTCATGTTTAGGTTTCACTCTGTTTTTGTCCTAATTGGATACATGTAGTTGGAAATCTAAATCAAACACGGTTTGTGCTAGCTCTTTGAAACTTGGCACAATAATGTAGTTCCAAGTTCTATCGCTATGGTTTGTGTCCTATTGAAGTAGCCCCAAGCAGAGACTGAGGAGAATCACTTTCATTGAAAGGGGTTGCCAAGCTTCCAAAAAACTACGAGTTTCCTGAAATCTCAGCAAACTTTTTTTCAACCAATCTTGATGATAATTGCAGGTAATGATCAGTACACCAACCCCACTGGGCTCACCAAATTTCGTTCTTCTCAGTTAAACCGTTCCTTTGCAGGAACCGTTTTCATGTTTAGGTTTCACTCTGTTTTCTCCTATATGGATACATGTAGTTGGAACTCTAAATCAAACACGGTTTGTGCTAGCTCTTTGAAACTTGGCACAATAATGTAGTTCAAGTTTTATCACTATGGTTTGTGTCCTATTGAAGTAGCCCCAAGCAGAGACTGACGAGAATCACTTTAATTGAAAGGGGTTGACAAGCTTCGAAAAAACTACGAGATTCCTGAAATCTCAGCAACCATTTTTTCACCCAATCTTGATGATACTTGCAGGTAATGATCAGTACACCAATCCCACTTGGTTCACCAAATTTCGTTCTTTTCGGTTAAACCGTTCCTTTGCAGGAACCGTTCTCATGTTTAGGTTTCACTATTTTTCTCCTGTATGGATACATGTAGTTGGAACTCTAAATAAAACAAGGTTTGTGCTAGCTCTTTGAAACTTGGCACAATAATGTAGTTCCAAGTTCTAACGCTATGGTTTGTGTCCTATTGAAGTAGCCCCAAGCAGAGACTGACGAGAATCACTTTCATTGAAAGGGGTTGCCAAGCTTCCAAAAAACTACGAGATTCCTGAAATCCCAGGAAACATTTTTTCACCCAATCTTGATGATACTTGCAGGTAATGATCAGTACACCAATCCCACTTGGCTCACCAAAATTCGTTCTTCTCGGTTAAATGTTCTTTGCAGGAACCGTTTTCATGTTTAGGTTTCACTCTGTTTTCTCTTATATGGATACATGTACTTGGAACTCTAAATCAAACACGGTTTGTGCTACCTCTTTGAAACTCGGCACAATAATGTAGTTCCAAGTTCTATCACTATGGTTTGTGTCCTATTGAAGTAGCCCCAAGCAGAGACTGACGAGAATCACTTTCATTGAAAGGGGTTGCCAAGCTTCCAAAAACTACGAGTTTCCTGAAATCTCAGCAAACATTTTTTCACCCAATCTTGATGAGACTTGCAGGTAATGATCAGTACACCAATCCCACTTGGCTCACCAAATTTCCTCCTTCTCGGTTAAACCGTTCCTTGGCAGGAACAGTTTCATGTTTAGGTTCACTCTGTTTTCTCCTATATGGATTCATGTAGTTGGAACTCTAAATCAAACACGGTTTGTGCTAGCTCTTGAAACTTGGCACAATAATGTAGTTCCAAGTTCTATCGCTATGGTTTGTGTCCTATTGAAGTAGCCCCAAGCAGAGACTGACGAGAATCACTTTCATTGAAAGGGGTTGCCAAGCTTCCAAAAACTACGAGTTTCCTGAAATCTCAGCAAACATTTTTTCACCCAATCTTGATGATACTTGCAGGTAATGATCAGTACACCAATCCCACTGGGCTCACCAAATTTCGTTCTTCTCGGTTAAACCGTTCCTTTGCAGGAACCGTTTTCATGTTTAGGTTTCACTCTGTTTTCTGCTATATGGATACATGTAGTTGGAACTCTAAATCAAACACGGTTTGTGCTAGCTCTTTGAAACTTGGCACAATAATGTAGTTCCAAGTTCTATCGCTATGGTTTGTGTCCTATTGAAGTAGCCCCAAGCAGAGACTGACGAGAATCACTTTCATTGAAAGGGGTTGCCAAGCTTCCAAAAAACTACGAGTTTCCTGAAATCTCAGCAAACTTTTTTTCACCCAATCTTGATGAGACTTGCAGGTAATGATCAGTACACCAATCCCACTTGGCTCACCAAATTTCGTTCTTTTCGGTTAAACCGTTCCTTTGCCGGAACCGTTTTCATGTTTAGGTTTCACTCTGTTTTCTCCTATATGGATACATGTAGTTGGAACTCTAAATCCAAACACGGTTTGTGCTAGCTCTTTGAAACTTGGCACAATAATGTAGTTCCAAGTTCTATCGCTATGGTTTGTGTCCTATTGAAGTAGCCCCAAGCAGAGACTGACGAGAATCACTTTCATTGAAAGGGGTTGCCAAGCTTCCAAAAAACTACGAGTTTCCTGAAATCTCAGGAAACATTTTTTCACCCAATCTTGATGAGACTTGCAGGTAATGATCAGTACACCAATCCCACTTGGCTCACCAAATTTCGTTCTTCTCGCTTATACCGTTCCTTTGCAGGAACCGTTTTCATGTTTAGGTTTCACTCTGTTTTCTCCTATATGGATACATGTATTTGGAACTCTAACTCAAACACGGTGTGTGCTAACTCTTTGAAACATACCACAATAATGTAGTTCCAAGTTCTATCGCTATGGTTTGTGTCCTATTGATGTAGCCCGAGGCAGAGACTGACGAGAATCACTTTCATTGAAAGGGGTTCACAAGCTTCCAAAATTCTACGAGTTTCCTGAAATCTCAGCAAACATTTTTTCACCCAATCTTGATGATACTTGCAGGTAATGATCAGTACACCAATCCCACTTGGCTCACCAAATTTCGTTCTTTTCGGTTAAACCGTTCCTTTGCAGGAACCGCTTTCATGTTTAGGTTTCACTCTGTTTTCTCCTATATGGATAAATGTAGTTGGAACTCTGAATCAAACACGGTTTGTGCAAGCTCTTTGAAACTTGGCACAATAATATAGTTCCAAGTTCTATCGCTATGGTTTGTGTCCTATTGAAGTAGCCCCAAGCAGAGACTGAGGAGAATCACTTTCATTGAAAGGGGTTGCCAAGTTTCCAAAAAACTACTAGTTTCCTGAAATCCCAGGAAACATTTTTTCACCCAATCTTGATGATACTGGCAGGTAATGATCAGTACACCAATCCCACTTGGCTCACCAAAATTCGTTCTTCTCGGTTAAACCGTTCCTTTGCAGGAACCGTTTTCATGTTTAGGTTTCACTCTGTTTTCTCTTATATGGATACATGTACTTGGAACTCTAAATCAAACACGGTTTGTGCTACCTCTTTGAAACTCGGCACAATAATGTAGTTCCAAGTTCTATCGCTATGGTTTGTGTCCTATTGAAGTAGCCCCAATCAGAGACTGACGAGAATCACTTTCATTGAAAGGGGTTGCCAAGCTTCCAAAAAACTACGAGTTTCCTGAAATCTCAGCAAACATTTTTTCACCCAATCTTGATGATACTGGCAGGTAATGATCAGCACACCAATCCCACTTGGCTCACCAAATTTCTTTCTTTTCGGTTAAACCGTTCCTTTCCAGGAACCGTTTTCCTGTTTAGGTTTCACTCTGTTTTCTCCTATATGGATACATGTAGTTGCAACTCTAAATCAAACACGGTTTGTGCTAGCTCTATGAAACTTGGCACAATAATGTAGTTCCAAGTTCTATCGCTATGGTTTGTGTCCTATTGATGTAGCCCCAAGCAGAGACTGACGAGAATCACTTTCATTGAAAGGGGTTGCCAAGCTTCAAAAATCTACGAGTTTCCTGAAATCTCAGCAAACATTTTTTCACCCAATCTTGATGATACTTGCAGGTAATGATCAGTACACCAATCCCACTGGGCTAACCAAATTTCGTTCTTCTCGGTTAAACCGTTCCTTTGCAGGAACCGTTTTAATGTTTAGGTTTCACTCCGTTTTCTGCTATATGGATACATGTAGTTGGAACTCTAAATCAAACTCGGTTTGTGCTAGCTCTTTGAAACTTGGCACAATAATGTAGTTCCAAGTTCTATCGCTATGGTTTTTGTCCTATTGAAGTAGCCCCAAGCAGAGACTGACGAGAATCACTTTCATTGAAACGGGTTGCCAAGCTTCCAAAAAACTACGAGTTTCCTGAAATCTCAGCAAACATTTTTTCACCCAATCTTGATGATACTTGCAGGTAATGATCAGTACACCAATCCCACTTGGCTCACCAAATTTCGTTCTTCTCGGTTAAACCGTTCCTTTGCAGGAACCGTTTTCATGTTTAGGTTTCACTCTGTTTTCTCCTATATGGATACATGTAGTTGGAACTCTAAATCAAACACGGTTTGTGCTAGCTCTTTGAAACCTGGCACAATAATGTAGTTCCAAGTTCTATCACTATGGTTTGTGTCCTATTGAAGTAGCCCCAAGCAGAGACTGACGAGAATCACTTTCATTGAAAGGGGTTGCCAAGCTTCAAAAAAACTACTAGTTTCCTGAAATCTCAGCAAACTTTTTTTCACCCAATCTTGATGATACTGGCAGGTAATGATCAGTACACCAATCCCACTTGGTTCACCAAATTTCGTTCTTTTCGGTTAAACCGTTCCTTTGCAGGATCCGTTCTCATGTTTAGGTTTCACTCTGTTTTCTCTTATATGGATACATGTAGTTGGAACTCTAAATCAAACACGGTTTGTGCTAGCTCTTTGAAACTTGGCACAATAATGTAGTTCCAAGTACTATCACTATGGTTTGTGTCCTATTGAAGTAGCCCCAAGCAGAGTCTGACGAGAATCACTTTCATTGAAAGGGGTTGACAAGCTTCCAAAAAACTACTAGTTTCCTGAAAACTCAGCAAACTTTTTTTCACCCAAACTTGATGATACTGGCAGGTAATGATCAGTACACCAATCCCACTGGGCTCACCAAATTTCGTTCTTCGCGGTTAAACCGTTCCTTTGCAGGAACCGTTTTCATGTTTAGGTTTCACTCTGTTTTCTCTTATATGGATACATGTACTTGGAACTCTAAATCAAACACGGTTTGTGCTACTCTTTGAAACTCGGCACAATAATGTAGTTCCAAGTTCTATCGCTATGGTTTGTGTCCTATTGAAGTAGCCCCAAGCAGAGACTGACGAGAATCACTTTCATTGAAAGGGGTTGCCAAGCTTCCAAAAAACTACGAGTTTCCTGAAATCTCAGCAAACATTTTTTCACCCAATCTTGATGATACTGGCAGGTAATGATCAGTACACCAATCCCACTTGGCTCACCAAATTTCGTTCTTTTCGGTTAAACCGTTCCTTTGCAGGAACCGTTTTCCTGTTTAGGTTTCACTCTATTTTCTCCTGTATGGATACATGTAGTTGGAACTCTAAATAAAACACGGTTTGTGCTAGCTCTTTGAAACTTGGCACAATAATATAGTTCCAAGTTCTATCGCTATGGTTTGTGTCCTATTGAAGTAGCCCCAAGCAGAGACTGACGAGAATCACTTTCATTGAAAGGGGTTGCCAAGGTTCCAAAAAACTACTAGTTTCCTGAAATCCCAGGAAACATTTTTTCACCCAATCTTGATGATACTTGCAGGTAATGATCAGTACACCAATCCCACTTGGCTCACCAAAATTCGTTCTTCTCGGTTAAACCGTTCCTTTGCAGGAACCGTTTTCATGTTTAGGTTTCACTCTGTTTTCTCTTATATGGATACATGTACTTGGAACTCTAAATCAAACACGGTTTGTGCTACCTCTTTGAAACTCGGCACAATAATGTAGTTCCAAGTTCTATCGCTATGGTTTGTGTCCTATTGAAGTAGCCCCAAGCAGAGACTGACGAGAATCACTTTCATTGAAAGGGGTTGCCAAGCTTCCAAAAAACTACGAGTTTCCTGAAATCTCAGCAAACATTTTTTCACCCAATCTTGATGATACTGGCAGGTAATGATCAGTACACCAATCCCACTTGGCTCACCAAATTTCGTCCTTCTCGGTTAAACCGTTCCTTGGCAGGAACAGTTTTCATGTTTAGGTTTCACTCTGTTTTCTCCTATATGGATACATGTAGTTGGAACTCTAAAATCAAACACGGTTTGTGCTAGCTCTTTGAAACTTGGCACAATAATGTAGTTCAAGTTTTATCACTATGGTTTGTGTCCTATTGAAGTAGCCCCAAGCAGAGACTGACGAGAATCACTTTAATTGAAAGGGGTTGACAAGCTTCGAAAAAACTACGAGATTCCTGAAATCTCAGCAACCATTTTTTCACCCAATCTTGATGATACTTGCAGGTAATGATCAGTACACCAATCCCACTTGGTTCACCAAATTTCGTTCTTTTCGGTTAAACCGTTCCTTTGCAGGAACCGTTCTCATGTTTAGGTTTCACTATTTTTCTCCTGTATGGATACATGTAGTTGGAACTCTAAATAAAACAAGGTTTGTGCTAGCTCTTTGAAACTTGGCACAATAATGTAGTTCCAAGTTCTAACGCTATGGTTTGTGTCCTATTGAAGTAGCCCCAAGCAGAGACTGACGAGAATCACTTTCATTGAAAGGGGTTGCCAAGCTTCCAAAAAACTACGAGATTCCTGAAATCCCAGGAAACATTTTTTCACCCAATCTTGATGATACTTGCAGGTAATGATCAGTACACCAATCCCACTTGGCTCACCAAAATTCGTTCTTCTCGGTTAAATGTTCTTTGCAGGAACCGTTTTCATGTTTAGGTTTCACTCTGTTTTCTCTTATATGGATACATGTACTTGGAACTCTAAATCAAACACGGTTTGTGCTCCCTCTTTGAAACTCGGCACAATAATGTAGTTCCAAGTTCTATCACTATGGTTTGTGTCCTATTGAAGTAGCCCCAAGCAGAGACTGACGAGAAATCACTTTCATTGAAAGGGGTTGCCAAGCTTCCAAAAAACTACGAGTTTCCTGAAATCTCAGCAAACATTTTTTTCACCCAATCTTGATGAGACTTGCAGGTAATGATCAGTACACCAATCCCACTTGGCTCACCAAATTTCCTCCTTCTCGGTTAAACCGTTCCTTGGCAGGAACAGTTTTCATGTTTAGGTTTCACTCTGTTTTCTCCTATATGGATTCATGTAGTTGGAACTCTAAATCAAACACGGTTTGTGCTAGCTCTTGAAACTTGGCACAATAATGTAGTTCCAAGTTCTATCGCTATGGTTTGTGTCCTATTGAAGTAGCCCCAAGCAGAGACTGACGAGAATCACTTTCATTGAAAGGGGTTGCCAAGCTTCCAAAAAACTACGAGTTTCCTGAAATCTCAGCAAACATTTTTTCACCCAATCTTGATGATACTTGCAGGTAATGATCAGTACACCAATCCCACTGGGCTCACCAAATTTCGTTCTTCTCGGTTAAACCGTTCCTTTGCAGGAACCGTTTTCATGTTTAGGTTTCACTCTGTTTTCTGCTATATGGATACATGTAGTTGGAACTCTAAATCAAACACGGTTTGTGCTAGCTCTTTGAAACTTGGCACAATAATGTAGTTCCAAGTTCTATCGCTATGGTTTGTGTCCTATTGAAGTAGCCCCAAGCAGAGACTGACGAGAATCACTTTCATTGAAAGGGGTTGCCAAGCTTCCAAAAAACTACGAGTTTCCTGAAATCTCAGCAAACTTTTTTTCACCCAATCTTGATGAGACTTGCAGGTAATGATCAGTACACCAATCCCACTTGGCTCACCAAATTTCGTTCTTTTCGGTTAAACCGTTCCTTTGCCGGAACCGTTTTCATGTTTAGGTTTTCACTCTGTTTTCTCCTATATGGATACATGTAGTTGGAACTCTAAATCAAACACGGTTTGTGCTAGCTCTTTGAAACTTGGCACAATAATGTAGTTCCAAGTTCTATCGCTATGGTTTGTGTCCTATTGAAGTAGCCCCAAGCAGAGACTGACGAGAATCACTTTCATTGAAAGGGGTTGCCAAGCTTCCAAAAAACTACGAGTTTCCTGAAATCTCAGGAAACATTTTTTCACCCAATCTTGATGAGACTTGCAGGTAATGATCAGTACACCAATCCCACTTGGCTCACCAAATTTCGTTCTTCTCGCTTATACCGATCCTTTGCAGGAACCGTTTTCATGTTTAGGTTTCACTCTGTTTTCTCCTATATGGATACATGTATTTGGAACTCTAACTCAAACACGGTGTGTGCTAACTCTTTGAAACATACCACAATAATGTAGTTCCAAGTTCTATCGCTATGGTTTGTGTCCTATTGATGTAGCCCGAGGCAGAGACTGACGAGAATCACTTTCATTGAAAGGGGTTCACAAGCTTCCAAAATTCTACGAGTTTCCTGAAATCTCAGCAAACATTTTTTTCACCCAATCTTGATGATACTTGCAGGTAATGATCAGTACACCAATCCCACTTGGCTCACCAAATTTCGTTCTTTTCGGTTAAACCGTTCCTTTGCAGGAACCGCTTTCATGTTTAGGTTTCACTCTGTTTTCTCCTATATGGATAAATGTAGTTGGAACTCTGAATCAAACACGGTTTGTGCAAGCTCTTTGAAACTTGGCACAATAATATAGTTCCAAGTTCTATCGCTATGGTTTGTGTCCTATTGAAGTAGCCCCAAGCAGAGACTGAGGAGAATCACTTTCATTGAAAGGGGTTGCCAAGTTTCCAAAAAACTACTAGTTTCCTGAAATCCCAGGAAACATTTTTTCACCCAATCTTGATGATACTGGCAGGTAATGATCAGTACACCAATCCCACTTGGCTCACCAAAATTCGTTCTTCTCGGTTAAACCGTTCCTTTGCAGGAACCGTTTTCATGTTTAGGTTTCACTCTGTTTTCTCTTATATGGATACATGTACTTGGAACTCTAAATCAAACACGGTTTGTGCTACCTCTTTGAAACTCGGCACAATAATGTAGTTCCAAGTTCTATCGCTATGGTTTGTGTCCTATTGAAGTAGCCCCAATCAGAGACTGACGAGAATCACTTTCATTGAAAGGGGTTGCCAAGCTTCCAAAAAACTACGAGTTTCCTGAAATCTCAGCAAACATTTTTTCACCCAATCTTGATGATACTGGCAGGTAATGATCAGCACACCAATCCCACTTGGCTCACCAAATTTCTTTCTTTTCGGTTAAACCGTTCCTTTCCAGGAACCGTTTTCCTGTTTAGGTTTCACTCTGTTTTCTCCTATATGGATACATGTAGTTGCAACTCTAAATCAAACACGGTTTGTGCTAGCTCTATGAAACTTGGCACAATAATGTAGTTCCAAGTTCTATCGCTATGGTTTGTGTCCTATTGATGTAGCCCCAAGCAGAGACTGACGAGAATCACTTTCATTGAAAGGGGTTGCCAAGCTTCAAAAATCTACGAGTTTCCTGAAATCTCAGCAAACATTTTTTCACCCAATCTTGATGATACTTGCAGGTAATGATCAGTACACCAATCCCACTGGGCTAACCAAATTTCGTTCTTCTCGGTTAAACCGTTCCTTTGCAGGAACCGTTTTCATGTTTAGGTTTCACTCCGTTTTCTGCTATATGGATACATGTAGTTGGAACTCTAAATCAAACTCGGTTTGTGCTAGCTCTTTGAAACTTGGCACAATAATGTAGTTCCAAGTTCTATCGCTATGGTTTTTGTCCTATTGAAGTAGCCCCAAGCAGAGACTGACGAGAATCACTTTCATTGAAACGGGTTGCCAAGCTTCCAAAAAACTACGAGTTTCCTGAAATCTCAGCAAACATTTTTTCACCCAATCTTGATGATACTTGCAGGTAATGATCAGTACACCAATCCCACTTGGCTCACCAAATTTCGTTCTTCTCGGTTAAACCGTTCCTTTGCAGGAACCGTTTTCATGTTTAGGTTTCACTCTGTTTTCTCCTATATGGATACATGTAGTTGGAACTCTAAATCAAACACGGTTTGTGCTAGCTCTTTGAAACCTGGCACAATAATGTAGTTCCAAGTTCTATCACTATGGTTTGTGTCCTATTGAAGTAGCCCCAAGCAGAGACTGACGAGAATCACTTTCATTGAAAGGGGTTGCCAAGCTTCAAAAAACTACTAGTTTCCTGAAATCTCAGCAAACTTTTTTTCACCCAATCTTGATGATACTGGCAGGTAATGATCAGTACACCAATCCCACTTGGTTCACCAAATTTCGTTCTTTTCGGTTAAACCGTTCCTTTGCAGGATCCGTTCTCATGTTTAGGTTTCACTCTGTTTTCTCTTATATGGATACATGTAGTTGGAACTCTAAATCAAACACGGTTTGTGCTAGCTCTTTGAAACTTGGCACAATAATGTAGTTCCAAGTACTATCACTATGGTTTGTGTCCTATTGAAGTAGCCCCAAGCAGAGTCTGACGAGAATCACTTTCATTGAAAGGGGTTGACAAGCTTCCAAAAAACTACTAGTTTCCTGAAAACTCAGCAAACTTTTTTTCACCCAAACTTGATGATACTGGCAGGTAATGATCAGTACACCAATCCCACTGGGCTCACCAAATTTCGTTCTTCGCGGTTAAACCGTTCCTTTGCAGGAACCGTTTTCATGTTTAGGTTTCACTCTGTTTTCTCTTATATGGATACATGTACTTGGAACTCTAAATCAAACACGGTTTGTGCTACTCTTTGAAACTCGGCACAATAATGTAGTTCCAAGTTCTATCGCTATGGTTTGTGTCCTATTGAAGTAGCCCCAAGCAGAGACTGACGAGAATCACTTTCATTGAAAGGGGTTGCCAAGCTTCCAAAAAACTACGAGTTTCCTGAAATCTCAGCAAACATTTTTTCACCCAATCTTGATGATACTGGCAGGTAATGATCAGTACACCAATCCCACTTGGCTCACCAAATTTCGTTCTTTTCAGTTAAACCGTTCCTTTGCAGGAACCGTTTTCCTGTTTAGGTTTCACTCTATTTTCTCCTGTATGGATACATGTAGTTGGAACTCTAAATAAAACACGGTTTGTGCTAGCTCTTTGAAACTTGGCACAATAATATAGTTCCAAGTTCTATCGCTATGGTTTGTGTCCTATTGAAGTAGCCCCAAGCAGAGACTGACGAGAATCACTTTCATTGAAAGGGGTTGCCAAGGTTCCAAAAAACTACTAGTTTCCTGAAATCCCAGGAAACATTTTTTCACCCAATCTTGATGATACTTGCAGGTAATGATCAGTACACCAATCCCACTTGGCTCACCAAAATTCGTTCTTCTCGGTTAAACCGTTCCTTTGCAGGAACCGTTTTCATGTTTAGGTTTCACTCTGTTTTCTCTTATATGGATACATGTACTTGGAACTCTAAATCAAACACGGTTTGTGCTACCTCTTTGAAACTCGGCACAATAATGTAGTTCCAAGTTCTATCGCTATGGTTTGTGTCCTATTGAAGTAGCCCCAAGCAGAGACTGACGAGAATCACTTTCATTGAAAGGGGTTGCCAAGCTTCCAAAAAACTACGAGTTTCCTGAAATCTCAGCAAACATTTTTTCACCCAATCTTGATGATACTGGCAGGTAATGATCAGTACACCAATCCCACTTGGCTCACCAAATTTCGTCCTTCTCGGTTAAACCGTTCCTTGGCAGGAACAGTTTTCATGTTTAGGTTTCACTCTGTTTTCTCCTATATGGATTCATGTAGTTGGAACTCTAAATCAAACACGGTTTGTGCTAGCTCTATGAAACTTGGCACAATAATGTAGTTCCAAGTTCTATCGCTATGGTTTGTGTCCTATTGAAGTAGCCCCAAGCAGAGACTGACGAGAATCACTTTCATTGAAAGGGGTTGCCAAGCTTCCAAAAAACTACGAGTTTCCTGAAATCTCAGCAAACATTTTTTCACCCAATCTTGATGATACTTGCAGGTAATGATCAGTACACCAATCCCACTGGGCTCACCAAATTTCGTTCTTCTCGGTTAAACCGTTCCTTTGCAGGAACCGTTTTCGTGTTTAGGTTTCACTCTGTTTTCTGCTATATGGATACATGTAGTTGGAACTCTAAATCAAACTCGGTTTGTGCTAGCTCTTTGAAACTTGGCACAATAATGTAGTTCCAAGTTCTATCGCTATGGTTTTTGTCCTATTGAAGTAGCCCCAAGCAGAGACTGACGAGAATCACTTTCATTGAAACGGGTTGCCAAGCTTCCAAAAAACTACGAGTTTCCTGAAATCTCAGCAAACATTTTTTCACCCAATCTTGATGATACTTCCAGGTAATGATCAGTACACCAATCCCACTTGGCTCACCAAATTTCGTTCTTCTCGGTTAAACCGTTCCTTTGCAGGAACCGTTTTCATGTTTAGGTTTCACTCTGTTTTCTCCTATATGGATACATGTAGTTGGAACTCTAAATCAAACACGGTTTGTGTTAGCTCTTTGAAACTTGGCACAATAATATAGTTCCAAGTTCTATCACTATGGTTTGTGTCCTATTGAAGTAGCCCCAAGCAGAGACTGACGAGAATCACTTTCATTGAAAGGGGTTGACAAGCTTCCAAAAAACTACTAGTTTCCTGAAATCTCAGCAAACTTTTTTTCACCCAATCTTAATGATACTGGCAGGTAATGATCAGTACACCAATCCCATTGGGCTCACCAAATTTCGTTCTTCCCGGTTAAACCGTTCCTTTGTAGGAACCGTTTTCATGTTTAGGTTTCACTCTGTTTTCTCCTATATGGATACATGTAGTTGGAACTCTAAATCAAACACGGTTTGTGCTAGCTCTTTGAAACTTGGCACAATAATGTAGTTCCAAGTTTTATCGCTATGGTTTGTGTCCTATTGAAGTAGCCCCAAGCAGAGACTGACGAGAATCACTTTCATTGAAAGGGGTTGCCAAGCTTCCAAAAAACTACGAGTTTCCTGAAATCTCAGCAACCATTTTTTCACACAATCTTGATGATACTTGCAGGTAATGATCAGTACACCAATCCCAATTGGCTCACCAAATTTCGTTCTTCTCGGTTAAACCGTTCCTTTGCAGGAACCGTTTTCATGTTTAGGTTTCACTCTGTTTTCTGCTATATGGATACATGTAGTTGGAACTCTAAATCAAACTCGGTTTGTGCTAGCTCTTTGAAACTTGGCACAATAATGTAGTTCCAAGTTCTATCGCTATGGTTTGTGTCCTATTGAAGTAGCCCCAAGCAGAGACTGACGAGAATCACATTCATTGAAAGGGGTTGCCAAGCTTCGAAAAAACTACGAGTTTCCTGAAATCTCAGCAAACCTTTTTTCACCCAATTTGATGATACTTGCAGGTAATGATCAGTACACCAATCCCACTTGGCTCACCAAAATTCGTTCTTCCCGGTTAAACCGTTCCTTTGCAGGAACCGTTTTCATGTTTAGGTTTCACTCTGTTTTCTCTTATATGGATACATGTACTTGGAACTCTAAATCAAACACGGTTTGTGCTACCTCTTTGAAACTCGGCACAATAATGTAGTTCCAAGTTCTATCGCTATGGTTTGTGTCCTATTGAAGTAGCCCCAAGCAGAGACTGACGAGAATCACTTTCATTGAAAGGGGTTGCCAAGCTTCCAAAAAACTACGAATTTCCTGAAATCTCAGCAAACATTTTTTCACCCAATCTTGATGATACTTGCAGGTAATGATCAGTAAACCAATTCCACTTGGCTCACCAAATTTCGTTCTTCTCGGTTAAACCGTTCCTTTGCAGGAACCGTTTTCATGTTTAGGTTTCACTCTGTTTTCTCCTATATGGATACATGTAGTTGGAACTCTAAATCAAACACGGTTTGTGCTAGCTCTTTGAAACTTGGCACAATAATGTAGTTCCAAGTACTATCACTATGGTTTGTGTCCTATTGAAGTAGCCCCAAGCAGAGACTGACGAGAATCACTTTCATTGAAAGGGGTTGACAAGCTTCCAAAAAACTACTAGTTTCCTGAAATCTCAGCAAACTTTTTTTCACCCAAACTTGATGATACTGGCAGGTAATGATCAGTACACCAATCCCACTGGGCTCACCAAATTGCGTTCTTCGCGGTTAAACCGTTCCTTTGTAGGAACCGTTTTCATTTTTAGGTTTCACTCTGTTTTCTCCTATATTAATACATGTAGTTGGAACTCTAAATCAAACACGGTTTGTGCTAGCTCTTTGAAACTTGGCACAATAATGTAGTTCCAAGTTTTATCGCTATGGTTTGTGTCCTATTGAAGTAGCCCCAAGCAGAGACTGACGAGAATCACTTAAATTGAAAGGGGTTGAGAAGCTTCGAAAAAACTACGAGATTCCTGAAATCTCAGCAACCATTTTTTCACCCAATCTTGATGATACTTGCAGGTAATGATCAGTACACCAATCCCACTTGGTTCACCAAATTTCGTTCTTTTCGGTTAAACCGTTCCTTTGCAGGAACCGTTCTCATGTTTAGGTTTCACTCTTTTTTCTCCTGTATGGATACATGTAGTTGGAACTCTAAATAAAACACGGTTTGTGCTAGCTCTTTGAAACTTGGCACAATAATATAGTTCCAAGTTCTATCGCTATGGTTTGTGTCCTATTGAAGTAGCCCCAAGCAGAGACTGAGGAGAATCACTTTCATTGAAAGGGGTTGCCAAGGTTCCAAAAAACTACTAGTTTCCTGAAATCCCAGGAAACATTTTTTCACCCAATCTTGATGATACTTGCAGGTAATGATCAGTACACCAATCCCACTTACCTCACCAAAATTCGTTCTTCTCGGTTAAACCGTTCCGTTGCAGGAACCGTTTTCATGTTTAGGTTTCACTCTGTTTTCTCTTATATGGATACATGTACTTGGAACTCTAAATCATACACGGTTTTGTGCTACCTCTTTGAAACTCGGCACAATAATGTAGTTCCAAGTTCTATCGCTATGGTTTGTGTCCTATTGAAGTAGCCCCAAGCAGAGACTGACGAGAATCACTTTCATTGAAAGGGGTTGCCAAGCTTCCAAAAAACTACGAGTTTCCTGAAATCTCAGCAAACATTTTTTCACCCAATCTTGATGATACTGGCAGGTAATGATCAGTACACCAATCCCACTTGGCTCACCAAATTTCGTTCTTTTCGGTTAAACCGTTCCTTTGCAGGAACCGTTTTCCTGTTTAGGTTTCACTCTGTTTTCTCCTGTATGGATACACAGTTGGAACTCTAAATAAAACACGGTTTGTGCTAGCTCTTTGAAACTTGGCACAATAATATAGTTCCAAGTTCTATCGCTATGGTTTGTGTCCTAGTGAAGTAGCCCCAAGCAGAGACTGACGAGAATCACTTTCATTGAAAGGGGTTGCCAAGGTTCCAAAAAACTACTAGTTTCCTGAAATCCCAGGAAACATTTTTTCACCCAATCTTGATGATACTTGCAGGTAATGATCAGTACACCAATCCCACTTGGCTCACCAAAATTCGTTCTTCACGGTTAAACCGTTCCTTTGCAGGAACCGTTTTCATGTTTAGGTTTCACTCTGTTTTCTCTTATATGGATACATGTACTTGGAACTCTAAATCAAACACGGTTTGTGCTACCTCTTTGAAACTCGGCACAATAATGTAGTTCCAAGTTCTATCGCTATGGTTTGTGTCCTATTGAAGTAGCCCCAAGCAGAGACTGACGAGAATCACTTTCATTGAAAGGGGTTTCCAAGCTTCCAAAAAACTACGAGTTTCCTGAAATCTCAGCAAACATTTTTTCACCCAATCTTGATGATACTGGCAGGTAATGATCAGTACACCAATCCCACTTGGCTCACCAAATTTCGTTCTTTTCGGTTAAACCGTTCCTTTGCAGGAACCGTTTTCCTGTTTAGGTTTCACTCTGTTTTCTCCTGTATGGATACATGTAGTTGGAACTCTAAATAAAACACGGTTTGTGCTAGCTCTTTGAAACTTGGCACAATAATATAGTTCCAAGTTCTATCGCTATGGTTTGTGTCCTATTGAAGTAGCCCCAAGCAGAGACTGACGAGAATCACTTTCATTGAATGGGGTTGCCAAGGTTCCAAAAAACTACTAGTTTCCTGAAATCCCACGAAACATTTTTTCACCCAATCTTGATGATTCTTGCAGGTAATGATCAGTACACCAATCCCACTTGGCTCACCAAAATTCGTTCTTCTCGGTTAAACCGTTCCTTTGCAGGAACCGTTTTCATGTTTAGGTTTCACTCTGTTTTCTCTTATATGGATACATGTACTTGGAACTCTAAATCAAACACGGTTTGTGCTACCTCTTTGAAACTCGGCACAATAATGTAGTTCCAAGTTCTATCGCTATGGTTTGTGTCCTATTGAAGTAGCCCCAAGCAGAGACTGACGAGAATCACTTTCATTGAAAGGGGTTGCCAAGCTTCCAAAAAACTACGAGTTTCCTGAAATCTCAGCAAACATTTTTTCACCCAATCTTGATGATACTGGCAGGTAATGATCAGTACACCAATCCCACTTGGCTCACCAAATTTCGTTCTTTTCGGTTAAACCGTTCCTTTACAGGAACCGTTTTCACGTTTAGGTTTCACTCTGTTTTCTCCTATATGGATACATGTAATTGGAACTCTAAATCAAACACGGTTTGTGCTAGCTCTTTGAAACTTGGCACAATAATGTAGTTCCAAGTTCTATCGCTATGGTTTGTGTCCTATTGAAGTAGCCCCAAGCAGAGACTGACGAGAATCACTTTCATTGAAAGGGGTTGACAAGCTTCCAAAAAACTACTAGTTTCCTGAAATGTCAGCAAACTTTTTTTCACCCAATCTTGATGATACTGGCAGGTAATGATCAGTACACCAATCCCATTGGGCTCACCAAATTTCGTTCTTCTCGGTTAAACCGTTCCTTTGCAGGAACCGTTTTCATGTTTAGGTTTCATTCTGTTTTCTGCTATATGGATACATGTAGTTGGAACTCTAAATCAAACTCGGTTTGTGCTAGCTCTTTGAAACTTGGCACAATAATGTAGTTCCAAGTTCTATCGCTATGGTTTGTGTCCTATTGAAGTAGCACCAAGCAGAGACTGACGAGAATCACTTTCATTGAATGGGGTTACCAAGGTTCCAAAAAACTACTAGTTTCCTGAAATCCCAGGAAACATTTTTTCACCCAATCTTGATGATTCTTGCAGGTAATGATCAGTACACCAATCCCACTTGGCTCACCAAAATTCGTTCTTCTCGGTTAAACCGTTCCTTTGCAGGATCCGTTTTCATGTTTAGGTTTCACTCTGTTTTCTCTTATATGGATACATGTACTTGGAACTCTAAATCAAACACGGTTTGTGCTACCTCTTTGAAACTCGGCACAATAATGTAGTTCCAAGTTCTATCGCTATGGTTTGTGTCCTATTGAAGTAGCCCCAAGCAGAGACTGAGGAGAATCCCTTTCATTGAAAGGGGTTGCCAAGCTTCAAAAATCTACGAGTTTCCTGAAATCTCAGCAAACATTTTTTCACCCAATCTTGATGAGACTTGCAGGTAATGATCAGTACACCAATCCCACTTGGCTCACCAAATTTCGTCCTTCTCGGTTAAACCGTTCCTTGGCAGGAACAGTTTTCATGTTTAGGTTTCACTCTGTTTTCTCCTATATGGATTCATGTAGTTGGAACTCTAAATCAAACACGGTTTGTGCTAGCTCTATGAAACTTGGCACAATAATGTAGTTCCAAGTTCTATCGCTATGGTTTGTTTCCTATTGAAGTAGCCCCAAGCAGAGACTGACGAGAATCACATTCATTGAAAGGGGTTGCCAAGCTTCCAAAAAACTACGAGTTTCCTGAAATCTCAGCAAACATTTTTTCACCCAATCTTGATGATACTTGCAGGTAATGATCAGTACACCAATCCCACTGGGCTCACCAAATTTCGTTCTTCTCGGTTAAACCGTTCCTTTGCAGGAACCGTTTTCGTGTTTAGGTTTCACTCTGTTTTCTGCTATATGGATACATGTAGTTGGAACTCTAAATCAAACTCGGTTTGTGCTAGCTCTTTGAAACTTGGCACAATAATGTAGTTCCAAGTTCTATCGCTATGGTTTTTGTCCTATTGAAGTAGCCCCAAGCAGAGACTGACGAGAATCACTTTCATTGAAACGGGTTGCCAAGCTTCCAAAAAACTACGAGTTTCCTGAAATCTCAGCAAACATTTTTTCACCCAATCTTGATGATACTTGCAGGTAATGATCAGTACACCAATCCCACTTGGCTCACCAAATTTCGTTCTTCTCGGTTAAACCGTTGCTTTGCAGGAACCGTTTTCATGTTTAGGTTTCACTCTGTTTTCTCCTAAATGGATACATGTATTTGGAACTCTAAATCAAACACGGTTTGTGCTAGCTCTTTGAAACTTGGCACAATAATGTAGTTCCAAGTTCTATCACTATGGTTTGTGTCCTATTGAAGTAGCCCCAAGCAGAGACTGACGAGAATCACTTTCATTGAAAGGGGTTGACAAGCTTCCAAAAAACTACTAGTTTCCTGAAATCTCAGCAAACTTTTTTTCCCCCAATCTTGATGATACTGGCAGGTAATGATCAGTACACCAATCCCATTGGGCTCACCAAATTTCGTTCTTCCCGGTTAAACCGTTCCTTTGTAGGAACCGTTTTCATGTTTAGGTTTCACTCTGTTTTCTCCTATATGGATACATGTAGTTGGAACTCTAAATCAAACACGGTTTGTGCTAGCTCTTTGAAACTTGGCACAATAATGTAGTTCCAAGTTTTATCGCTATGGTTTGTGTCCTATTGAAGTAGCCCCAAGCAGAGACTGACGAGAATCACTTTCATTGAAAGGGGTTGCCAAGCTTCCAAATAACTACGAATTTCCTGAAATCTCAGCAAACATTTTTTCACCCAATCTTGATGATACTTGCAGGTAATGATCAGTAAACCAATTCCACTTGGCTCACCAAATTTCGTTCTTCTCGGTTAAACCGTTCCTTTGCAGGAACCGTTTTCATGTTTAGGTTTCACTCTGTTTTCTGCTATATGGATACATGTAGTTGGAACTCTAAATCAAACTCGGTTTGTGCTAGCTCTTTGAAACTTGGCACAATAATGTAGTTCCAAGTTTTATCGCTATGGTTTGTGTCCTATTGAAGTAGCCCCAAGCAGAGACTGACGAGAATCACTTTCATTGAAAGGGGTTGCCAAGCTTCCAAAAAACTACGAGTTTCCTGAAATCTCAGCAAACATTTTTTCACCCAATCTTGATGATACTTGCAGGTAATGATCAGTACACCAATCCCACTGGGCTCACCAAATTTCGTTCTTCTCGGTTAAACCGTTCCTTTGCAGGAACCGTTTTCATGTTTAGGTTTCACTCTGTTTTCTGCTATATGGATACATGTAGTTGGAACTCTAAATCAAACACGGTTTGTGCTAGCTCTATGAAACTTGGCACAATAATGTAGTTCCAAGTTCTATCGCTATGGTTTGTGTCCTATTGAAGTAGCCCCAAGCAGAGACTGACGAGAATCACATTCATTGAAAGGGGTTGCCAAGCTTCCAAAAAACTACGAGTTTCCTGAAATCTCAGCAAACCTTTTTTCACCCAATTTGATGATACTTGCAGGTAATGATCAGTACACCAATCCCACTTGTCTCACCAAAATTCGTTCTTCTCGGTTAAACCGTTCCTTTGCAGGAACCGTTTTCATGTTTAGGTTTCACTCTGTTTTCTCTTATATGGATACATGTACTTGGAACTCTAAATCAAACACGGTTTGTGCTACCTCTTTGAAACTCGGCACAATAATGTAGTTCCAAGTTCTATCGCTATGGTTTGTGTCCTATTGAAGTAGCCCCAAGCAGAGACTGACGAGAATCACTTTCATTGAAAGGGGTTGCCAAGCTTCCAAAAAACTACGAATTTCCTGAAATCTCAGCAAACATTTTTTCACCCAATCTTGATGATACTTGCAGGTAATGATCAGTAAACCAATTCCACTTGGCTCACCAAATTTCGTTCTTCTCGGTTAAACCGTTCCTTTGCAGGAACCGTTTTCATGTTTAGGTTTCACTCTGTTTTCTGCTATATGGATACATGTAGTTGGAACTCTAAATCAAACACGGTTTGTGCTAGCTCTTTGAAACTTGGCACAATAATGTAGTTCCAAGTACTATCACTATGGTTTGTGTCCTATTGAAGTAGCCCCAAGCAGAGACTGACGAGAATCACTTTCATTGAAAGGGGTTGCCAAGCTTCCAAAAAACTACTAGTTTCCTGAAATCTCAGCAAACTTTTTTTCACCCAAACTTGATGATACTGGCAGGTAATGATCAGTACACCAATCCCACTGGGCTCACCAAATTTCGTTCTTCGCGGTTAAACCGTTCCTTTGTAGGAACCGTTTTCATTTTTAGGTTTCACTCTGTTTTCTCCTATATTAATACATGTAGTTGGAACTCTAAATCAAACACGGTTTGTGCTAACTCTTTGAAACTTGGCACAATAATGTAGTTCCAAGTTTTATCGCTATGGTTTGTGTCCTATTGAAGTAGCCCCAAGCAGAGACTGACGAGAATCACTTAAATTGAAAGGGGTTGAGAAGCTTCGAAAAAACTACGAGATTCCTGAAATCTCAGCAACCATTTTTTCACCCAATCTTGATGATACTTGCAGGTAATGATCAGTACACCAATCCCACTTGGTTCACCAAATTTCGTTCTTTTCGGTTAAAACCGTTCCTTTGCAGGAACCGTTCTCATGTTTAGGTTTCACTCTGTTTTCTCCTGTATGGATACATGTAGTTGGAACTCTAAATAAAACACGGTTTGTGCTAGCTCTTTGAAACTTGGCACAATAATATAGTTCCAAGTTCTATCGCTATGGTTTGTGTCCTATTGAAGTAGCCCCAAGCAGAGACTGAGGAGAATCACTTTCATTGAAAGGGGTTGCCAAGGTTCCAAAAAACTACTAGTTTCCTGAAATCCCAGGAAACATTTTTTCACCCAATCTTGATGATACTTGCAGGTAATGATCAGTACACCAATCCCACTTGGCTCACCAAAATTCGTTCTTCTCGGTTAAACCGTTCCGTTGCAGGAACCGTTTTCATGTTTAGGTTTCACTCTGTTTTCTCTTATATGGATACATGTACTTGGAACTCTAAATCAAACACGGTTTGTGCTACCTCTTTGAAACTCGGCACAATAATGTAGTTCCAAGTTCTATCGCTATGGTTTGTGTCCTATTGAAGTAGCCCCAAGCAGAGACTGACGAGAATCACTTTCATTGAAAGGGGTTGCCAAGCTTCCAAAAAACTACGAGTTTCCTGAAATCTCAGCAAACATTTTTTCACCCAATCTTGATGATACTGGCAGGTAATGATCAGTACACCAATCCCACTTGGCTCACCAAATTTCGTTCTTTTCGGTTAAACCGTTCCTTTGCAGGAACCGTTTTCCTGTTTAGGTTTCACTCTGTTTTCTCCTGTATGGATACACAGTTGGAACTCTAAATAAAACACGGTTTGTGCTAGCTCTTTGAAACTTGGCACAATAATATAGTTCCAAGTTCTATCGCTATGGTTTGTGTCCTAGTGAAGTAGCCCCAAGCAGAGACTGACGAGAATCACTTTCATTGAAAGGGGTTGCCAAGCTTCCAAAAAACTACTAGTTTCCTGAAATCCCAGGAAACATTTTTTCACCCAATCTTGATGATACTTGCAGGTAATGATCAGTACACCAATCCCACTTGGCTCACCAAAATTCGTTCTTCACGGTTAAACCGTTCCTTTGCAGGAACCGTTTTCATGTTTAGGTTTCACTCTGTTTTCTCTTATATGGATACATGTACTTGGAACTCTAAATCAAACACGGTTTGTGCTACCTCTTTGAAACTCGGCACAATAATGTAGTTCCAAGTTCTATCGCTATGGTTTGTGTCCTATTGAAGTAGCCCCAAGCAGAGACTGACGAGAATCACTTTCATTGAAAGGGGTTTCCAAGCTTCCAAAAAACTACGAGTTTCCTGAAATCTCAGCAAACATTTTTTCACCCAATCTTGATGATACTGGCAGGTAATGATCAGTACACCAATCCCACTTGGCTCACCAAATTTCGTTCTTTTCGGTTAAACCGTTCCTTTGCAGGAACCGTTTTCCTGTTTAGGTTTCACTCTGTTTTCTCCTGTATGGATACATGTAGTTGGAACTCTAAATAAAACACGGTTTGTGCTAGCTCTTTGAAACTTGGCACAATAATATAGTTCCAAGTTCTATCGCTATGGTTTGTGTCCTATTGAAGTAGCCCCAAGCAGAGACTGACGAGAATCACTTTCATTGAATGGGGTTGCCAAGCTTCCAAAAAACTACTAGTTTCCTGAAATCCCAGGAAACATTTTTTCACCCAATCTTGATGATACTTGCAGGTAATGATCAGTACACCAATCCCACTTGGCTCACCAAAATTCGTTCTTCTCGGTTAAACCGTTCCTTTGCAGGAACCGTTTTCATGTTTAGGTTTCACTCTGTTTTCTCTTATATGGATACATGTACTTGGAACTCTAAATCAAACACGGTTTGTGCTACCTCTTTGAAACTCGGCACAATAATGTAGTTCCAAGTTCTATCGCTATGGTTTGTGTCCTATTGAAGTAGCCCCAAGCAGAGACTGACGAGAATCACTTTCATTGAAAGGGGTTGCCAAGCTTCCAAAAAACTACGAGTTTCCTGAAATCTCAGCAAACATTTTTTCACCCAATCTTGATGATACTGGCAGGTAATGATCAGTACACCAATCCCACTTGGCTCACCAAATTTCGTTCTTTTCGGTTAAACCGTTCCTTTACAGGAACCGTTTTCACGTTTAGGTTTCACTCTGTTTTCTCCTATATGGATACATGTAATTGGAACTCTAAATCAAACACGGTTTGTGCTAGCTCTTTGAAACTTGGCACAATAATGTAGTTCCAAGTTCTATCGCTATGGTTTGTGTCCTATTGAAGTAGCCCCAAGCAGAGACTGACGAGAATCACTTTCATTGAAAGGGGTTGACAAGCTTCCAAAAAACTACTAGTTTCCTGAAATGTCAGCAAACTTTTTTTCACCCAATCTTGATGATACTGGCAGGTAATGATCAGTACACCAATCCCATTGGGCTCACCAAATTTCGTTCTTCTCGGTTAAACCGTTCCTTTGCAGGAACCGTTTTCATGTTTAGGTTTCATTCTGTTTTCTGCTATATGGATACATGTAGTTGGAACTCTAAATCAAACTCGGTTTGTGCTAGCTCTTTGAAACTTGGCACAATAATGTAGTTCCAAGTTCTATCGCTATGGTTTGTGTCCTATTGAAGTAGCACCAAGCAGAGACTGACGAGAATCACTTTCATTGAATGGGGTTACCAAGGTTCCAAAAAACTACTAGTTTCCTGAAATCCCAGGAAACATTTTTTCACCCAATCTTGATGATTCTTGCAGGTAATGATCAGTACACCAATCCCACTTGGCTCACCAAAATTCGTTCTTCTCGGTTAAACCGTTCCTTTGCAGGAACCGTTTTCATGTTTAGGTTTCACTCTGTTTTCTCTTATATGGATACATGTACTTGGAACTCTAAATCAAACACGGTTTGTGCTACCTCTTTGAAACTCGGCACAATAATGTAGTTCCAAGTTCTATCGCTATGGTTTGTGTCCTATTGAAGTAGCCCCAAGCAGAGACTGACGAGAATCCCTTTCATTGAAAGGGGTTGCCAAGCTTCAAAAATCTACGAGTTTCCTGAAATCTCAGCAAACATTTTTTCACCCAATCTTGATGAGACTTGCAGGTAATGATCAGTACACCAATCCCACTTGGCTCACCAAATTTCGTCCTTCTCGGTTAAACCGTTCCTTGGCAGGAACAGTTTTCATGTTTAGGTTTCACTCTGTTTTCTCCTATATGGATTCATGTAGTTGGAACTGTAAATCAAACACGGTTTGTGCTAGCTCTATGAAACTTGGCACAATAATGTAGTTCCAAGTTCTATCGCTATGGTTTGTTTCCTATTGAAGTAGCCCCAAGCAGAGACTGACGAGAATCACATTCATTGAAAGGGGTTGCCAAGCTTCCAAAAAACTACGAGTTTCCTGAAATCTCAGCAAACATTTTTTCACCCAATCTTGATGATACTTGCAGGTAATGATCAGTACACCAATCCCACTGGGCTCACCAAATTTCGTTCTTCTCGGTTAAACCGTTCCTTTGCAGGAACCGTTTTCGTGTTTAGGTTTCACTCTGTTTTCTGCTATATGGATACATGTAGTTGGAACTCCAAATCAAACTCGGTTTGTGCTAGCTCTTTGAAACTTGGCACAATAATGTAGTTCCAAGTTCTATCGCTATGGTTTTTGTCCTATTGAAGTAGCCCCAAGCAGAGACTGACGAGAATCACTTTCATTGAAACGGGTTGCCAAGCTTCCAAAAAACTACGAGTTTCCTGAAATCTCAGCAAACATTTTTTCACCCAATCTTGATGATACTTGCAGGTAATGATCAGTACACCAATCCCACTTGGCTCACCAAATTTCGTTCTTCTCGGTTAAACCGTTCCTTTACAGGAACCGTTTTCACGTTTAGGTTTCACTCTGTTTTCTCCTATATGGATACATGTAATTGGAACTCTAAATCAAACACGGTTTGTGCTAGCTCTTTGAAACTTGGCACAATAATGTAGTTCCAAGTTCTATCGCTATGGTTTGTGTCCTATTGAAGTAGCCCCAAGCAGAGACTGACGAGAATCACTTTCATTGAAAGGGGTTGACAAGCTTCCAAAAAACTACTAGTTTCCTGAAATGTCAGCAAACTTTTTTTCACCCAATCTTGATGATACTGGCAGGTAATGATCAGTACACCAATCCCATTGGGCTCACCAAATTTCGTTCTTCTCGGTTAAACCGTTCCTTTGCAGGAACCGTTTTCATGTTTAGGTTTCATTCTGTTTTCTGCTATATGGATACATGTAGTTGGAACTCTAAATCAAACTCGGTTTGTGCTAGCTCTTTGAAACTTGGCACAATAATGTAGTTCCAAGTTCTATCGCTATGGTTTGTGTCCTATTGAAGTAGCACCAAGCAGAGACTGACGAGAATCACTTTCATTGAATGGGGTTACCAAGGTTCCAAAAAACTACTAGTTTCCTGAAATCCCAGGAAACATTTTTTCACCCAATCTTGATGATTCTTGCAGGTAATGATCAGTACACCAATCCCACTTGGCTCACCAAAATTCGTTCTTCTCGGTTAAACCGTTCCTTTGCAGGAACCGTTTTCATGTTTAGGTTTCACTCTGTTTTCTCTTATATGGATACATGTACTTGGAACTCTAAATCAAACACGGTTTGTGCTACCTCTTTGAAACTCGGCACAATAATGTAGTTCCAAGTTCTATCGCTATGGTTTGTGTCCTATTGAAGTAGCCCCAAGCAGAGACTGACGAGAATCCCTTTCATTGAAAGGGGTTGCCAAGCTTCAAAAATCTACGAGTTTCCTGAAATCTCAGCAAACATTTTTTCACCCAATCTTGATGAGACTTGCAGGTAATGATCAGTACACCAATCCCACTTGGCTCACCAAATTTCGTCCTTCTCGGTTAAACCGTTCCTTGGCAGGAACAGTTTTCATGTTTAGGTTTCACTCTGTTTTCTCCTATATGGATTCATGTAGTTGGAACTGTAAATCAAACACGGTTTGTGCTAGCTCTATGAAACTTGGCACAATAATGTAGTTCCAAGTTCTATCGCTATGGTTTGTTTCCTATTGAAGTAGCCCCAAGCAGAGACTGACGAGAATCACATTCATTGAAAGGGGTTGCCAAGCTTCCAAAAAACTACGAGTTTCCTGAAATCTCAGCAAACATTTTTTCACCCAATCTTGATGATACTTGCAGGTAATGATCAGTACACCAATCCCACTGGGCCTCACCAAATTTCGTTCTTCTCGGTTAAACCGTTCCTTTGCAGGAACCGTTTTCGTGTTTAGGTTTCACTCTGTTTTCTGCTATATGGATACATGTAGTTGGAACTCCAAATCAAACTCGGTTTGTGCTAGCTCTTTGAAACTTGGCACAATAATGTAGTTCCAAGTTCTATCGCTATGGTTTTTGTCCTATTGAAGTAGCCCCAAGCAGAGACTGACGAGAATCACTTTCATTGAAACGGGTTGCCAAGCTTCCAAAAAACTACGAGTTTCCTGAAATCTCAGCAAACATTTTTTCACCCAATCTTGATGATACTTGCAGGTAATGATCAGTACACCAATCCCACTTGGCTCACCAAATTTCGTTCTTCTCGGTTAAACCGTTCCTTTGCAGGAACCGTTTTCATGTTTAGGTTTCACTCTGTTTTCTCCTAAATGGATACATGTATTTGGAACTCTAAATCAAACACGGTTTGTGCTAGCTCTTTGAAACTTGGCACAATAATGTAGTTCCAAGTTCTATCACTATGGTTTGTGTCCTATTGAAGTAGCCCCAAGCAGAGACTGACGAGAATCACTTTCATTGAAAGGGGTTGACAAGCTTCCAAAAAACTACTAGTTTCCTGAAATCTCAGCAAACTTTTTTTCCCCCAATCTTGATGATACTGGCAGGTAATGATCAGTACACCAATCCCATTGGGCTCACCAAATTTCGTTCTTCCCGGTTAAACCGTTCCTTTGTAGGAACCGTTTTCATGTTTAGGTTTCACTCTGTTTTCTCCTATATGGATACATGTAGTTGGAACTCTAAATCAAACACGGTTTGTGCTAGCTCTTTGAAACTTGGCACAATAATGTAGTTCCAAGTTTTATCGCTATGGTTTGTGTCCTATTGAAGTAGCCCCAAGCAGAGACTGACGAGAATCACTTTCATTGAAAGGGGTTGCCAAGCTTCCAAAAAACTACGAATTTCCTGAAATCTCAGCAAACATTTTTTCACCCAATCTTGATGATACTTGCAGGTAATGATCAGTAAACCAATTCCACTTGGCTCACCAAATTTCGTTCTTCTCGGTTAAACCGTTCCTTTGCAGGAACCGTTTTCATGTTTAGGTTTCACTCTGTTTTCTGCTATATGGATACATGTAGTTGGAACTCTAAATCAAACTCGGTTTGTGCTAGCTCTTTGAAACTTGGCACAATAATGTAGTTCCAAGTTTTATCGCTATGGTTTGTGTCCTATTGAAGTAGCCCCAAGCAGAGACTGACGAGAATCAC
Organism: Urocitellus parryii; assembly: GCF_045843805.1. Taxonomy (NCBI): domain Eukaryota; kingdom Metazoa; phylum Chordata; class Mammalia; order Rodentia; family Sciuridae; genus Urocitellus; species Urocitellus parryii. Next base: position 62,166 of record NW_027554088.1, on the reverse strand, counting down.
TTTCATTGAAAGGGGTTGCCAAGCTTCCAAAAAACTACGAGTTTCCTGAAATCTCAGCAAACATTTTTTTCACCCAATCTTGATGATACTTGCAGGTAATGATCAGTACACCAATCCCACTGGGCTCACCAAATTTCGTTCTTCTCGGTTAAACCGTTCCTTTGCAGGAACCGTTTTCATGTTTAGGTTTCACTCTGTTTTCTGCTATATGGATACATGTAGTTGGAACTCTAAATCAAACACGGTTTGTGCTAGCTCTATGAAACTTGGCACAATAATGTAGTTCCAAGTTCTATCGCTATGGTTTGTGTCCTATTGAAGTAGCCCCAAGCAGAGACTGACGAGAATCACTTTCATTGAAAGGGGTTGACAAGCTTCCAAAAAACTACGAGTTTCCTGAAATCTCAGCAAACATTTTTTCACCCAATCTTGATGATACTTGCAGGTAATGATCAGTACACCAATCCCACTGGGCTCACCAAATTTCGTTCTTCTCGGTTAAACCGTTCCTTTGCAGGAACCGTTTTCGTGTTTAGGTTTCACTCTGTTTTCTGCTATATGGATACATGTAGTTGGAACTCTAAATCAAACTCGGTTTGTGCTAGCTCTTTGAAACTTGGCACAATAATGTAGTTCCAAGTTCTATCGCTATGGTTTGTGTCCTATTGAAGTAGCCCCAAGCAGAGACTGACGAGAATCACTTTCATTGAAACGGGTTGCCAAGCTTCCAAAAAACTACGAGTTTCCTGAAATCTCAGCAAACATTTTTTCACCCAATCTTGATGATACTTGCAGGTAATGATCAGTACACCAATCCCACTTGGCTCACCAAATTTCGTTCTTCTCGGTTAAACCGTTCCTTTGCAGGAACCGTTTTCATGTTTAGGTTTCACTCTGTTTTCTCCTATATGGATACATGTAGTTGGAACTCTAAATCAAACACGGTTTGTGCTAGCTCTTTGAAACTTGGCACAATAATATAGTTCCAAGTTCTATCACTATGGTTTGTGTCCTATTGAAGTAGCCCCAAGCAGAGACTGACGAGAATCACTTTCATTGAAAGGGGTTGACAAGCTTCCAAAAAACTACTAGTTTCCTGAAATCTCAGCAAACTTTTTTTCACCCAATCTTGATGATACTGGCAGGTAATGATCAGTACACCAATCCCATTGGGCTCACCAAATTTCGTTCTTCCCGGTTAAACCGTTCCTTTGTAGGAACCGTTTTCATGTTTAGGTTTCACTCTGTTTTCTCCTATATGGATACATGTAGTTGGAACTCTAAATCAAACACGGTTTGTGCTAGCTCTTTGAAACTTGGCACAATAATGTAGTTCCAAGTTTTATCGCTATGGTTTGTGTCCTATTGAAGTAGCCCCAAGCAGAGACTGACGAGAATCACTTTCATTGAAAGGGGTTGCCAAGCTTCCAAAAAACTACGAGTTTCCTGAAATCTCAGCAAACATTTTTTCACCCAATCTTGATGATACTTGCAGGTAATGATCAGTACACCAATCCCACTGGGCTCACCAAATTTCGTTCTTCTCGGTTAAACCGTTCCTTTGCAGGAACCGTTTTCATGTTTAGGTTTCACTCTGTTTTCTGCTATATGGATACATGTAGTTGGAACTCTAAATCAAACTCGGTTTGTGCTAGCTCTTTGAAACTTGGCACAATAATGTAGTTCCAAGTTCTATCGCTATGGTTTGTGTCCTATTGAAGTAGCCCCAAGCAGAGACTGACGAGAATCACATTCATTGAAAGGGGTTGCCAAGCTTCGAAAAAACTACGAGTTTCCTGAAATCTCAGCAAACCTTTTTTCACCCAATTTGATTATACTTGCAGGTAATGATCAGTACACCAATCCCACTTGGCTCACCAAAATTCGTTCTTCTCGGTTAAACCGTTCCTTTGCAGGAACCGTTTTCATGTTTAGGTTTCACTCTGTTTTCTCTTATATGGATACATGTACTTGGAACTCTAAATCAAACACGGTTTGTGCTACCTCTTTGAAACTCGGCACAATAATGTAGTTCCAAGTTCTATCGCTATGGTTTGTGTCCTATTGAAGTAGCCCCAAGCAGAGACTGACGAGAATCACTTTCATTGAAAGGGATTGCCAAGCTTCCAAAAAACTACGAATTTCCTGAAATCTCAGCAAACATTTTTTCACCCAATCTTGATGATACTTGCAGGTAATGATCAGTAAACCAATTCCACTTGGCTCACCAAATTTCGTTCTTCTCGGTTAAACCGTTCCTTGCAGGAACCGTTTTCATGTTTAGGTTTCACTCTGTTTTCTCCTATATGGATACATGTAGTTGGAACTCTAAATCAAACACGGTTTGTGCTAGCTCTTTGAAACTTGGCACAATAATGTAGTTCCAAGTACTATCACTATGGTTTGTGTCCTATTGAAGTAGCCCCAAGCAGAGACTGACGAGAATCACTTTCATTGAAAGGGGTTGACAAGCTTCCAAAAAACTACTAGTTTCCTGAAATCTCAGCAAACTTTTTTTCACCCAAACTTGATGATACTGGCAGGTAATGATCAGTACACCAATCCCACTGGGCTCACCAAATTTCGTTCTTCGCGGTTAAACCGTTCCTTTGTAGGAACCGTTTTCATTTTTAGGTTTCACTCTGTTTTCTCCTATATTAATACATGTAGTTGGAACTCTAAATCAAACACGGTTTGTGCTAGCTCTTTGAAACTTGGCACAATAATGTAGTTCCAAGTTTTATAGCTATGGTTTGTGTCCTATTGAAGTAGCCCCAAGCAGAGACTGACGAGAATCACTTAAATTGAAAGGGGTTGAGAAGCTTCGAAAAAACTACGAGATTCCTGAAATCTCAGCAACCATTTTTTCACCCAATCTTGATGATACTTGCAGGTAATGATCAGTACACCAATCCCACTTGGTTCACCAAATTTCGTTCTTTTCGGTTAAACCGTTCCTTTGCAGGAACCGTTCTCATGTTTAGGTTTCACTCTGTTTTCTCCTGTATGGATACATGTAGTTGGAACTCTAAGTAAAACACGGTTTGTGCTAGCTCTTTGAAACTTGGCACAATAATATAGTTCCAAGTTCTATCGCTATGGTTTGTGTCCTATTGAAGTAGCCCCAAGCAGAGACTGAGGAGAATCACTTTCATTGAAAGGGGTTGCCAAGGTTCCAAAAAACTACTAGTTTCCTGAAATCCCAGGAAACATTTTTTCACCCAATCTTGATGATACTTGCAGGTAATGATCAGTACACCAATCCCACTTGGCTCACCAAAATTCGTTCTTCTCGGTTAAACCGTTCCGTTGCAGGAACCGTTTTCATGTTTAGGTTTCACTCTGTTTTCTCTTATATGGATACATGTACTTGGAACTCTAAATCAAACACGGTTTGTGCTACCTCTTTGAAACTCGGCACAATAATGTAGTTCCAAGTTCTATCGCTATGGTTTGTGTCCTATTGAAGTAGCCCCAAGCAGAGACTGACGAGAATCACTTTCATTGAAAGGGGTTTCCAAGCTTCCAAAAAACTACGAGTTTCCTGAAATCTCAGCAAACATTTTTTCACCCAATCTTGATGATACTGGCAGGTAATGATCAGTACACCAATCCCACTTGGCTCACCAAATTTCGTTCTTTTCGGTTAAACCGTTCCTTTGCAGGAACCGTTTTCCTGTTTAGGTTGCACTCTGTTTTCTCCTGTATGGATACATGTAGTTGGAACTCTAAATAAAACACGGTTTGTGCTAGCTCTTTGAAACTTGGCACAATAATATAGTTCCAAGTTCTATCGCTATGGTTTGTGTCCTATTGAAGTAGCCCCAAGCAGAGACTGACGAGAATCACTTTCATTGAATGGGGTTGCCAAGGTTCCAAAAAACTACTAGTTTCCTGAAATCCCAGGAAACATTTTTTCACCCAATCTTGATGATTCTTGCAGGTAATGATCAGTACACCAATCCCACTTGGCTCACCAAAATTCGTTCTTCTCGGTTAAACCGTTCCTTTGCAGGAACCGTTTTCATGTTTAGGTTTCACTCTGTTTTCTCTTATATGGATACATGTACTTGGAACTCTAAATCAAACACGGTTTGTGCTACCTCTTTGAAACTCGGCACAATAATGTAGTTCCAAGTTCTATCGCTATGGTTTGTGTCCTATTGAAGTAGCCCCAAGCAGAGACTGACGAGAATCACTTTCATTGAAAGGGGTTGCCAAGCTTCCAAAAAACTACGAGTTTCCTGAAATCTCAGCAAACATTTTTTCACCCAATCTTGATGATACTGGCAGGTAATGATCAGTACACCAATCCCACTTGGCTCACCAAATTTCGTTCTTTTCGGTTAAACCGTTCCTTTACAGGAACCGTTTTCACGTTTAGGTTTCACTCTGTTTTCTCCTATATGGATACATGTAATTGGAACTCTAAATCAAACACGGTTTGTGCTAGCTCTTTGAAACTTGGCACAATAATGTAGTTCCAAGTTCTATCGCTATGGTTTGTGTCCTATTGAAGTAGCCCCAAGCAGAGACTGACGAGAATCACTTTCATTGAAAGGGGTTGACAAGCTTCCAAAAAACTACTAGTTTCCTGAAATGTCAGCAAACTTTTTTTCACCCAATCTTGATGATACTGGCAGGTAATGATCAGTACACCAATCCCATTGGGCTCACCAAATTTCGTTCTTCTCGGTTAAACCGTTCCTTTGCAGGAACCGTTTTCATGTTTAGGTTTCACTCTGTTTTCTGCTATATGGATACATGTAGTTGGAACTCTAAATCAAACTCGGTTTGTGCTAGCTCTTTGAAACTTGGCACAATAATGTAGTTCCAAGTTTTATCGCTATGGTTTGTGTCCTATTGAAGTAGCCCCAAGCAGAGACTGACGAGAATCACTTTCATTGAAAGGGGTTGCCAAGCTTCCAAAAAACTACGAGTTTCCTGAAATCTCAGCAAACATTTTTTCACCCAATCTTGATGATACTTGCAGGTAATGATCAGTACACCAATCCCACTGGGCTCACCAAATTTCGTTCTTCTCGGTTAAACCGTTCCTTTGCAGGAGCCGTTTTCATGTTTAGGTTTCACTCTGTTTTCTGCTATATGGATACATGTAGTTGGAACTCTAAATCAAACTCGGTTTGTGCTAGCTCTTTGAAACTTGGCACAATAATGTAGTTCCAAGTTCTATCGCTATGGTTTGTGTCCTATTGAAGTAGCCCCAAGCAGAGACTGACGAGAATCACATTCATTGAAAGGGGTTGCCAAGCTTCCAAAAAACTACGAGTTTCCTGAAATCTCAGCAAACCTTTTTTCACCCAATTTGATGATACTTGCAGGTAATGATCAGTACACCAATCCCACTTGGCTCACCAAAATTCGTTCTTCTCGGTTAAACCGTTCCTTTGCAGGAACCGTTTTCATGTTTAGGTTTCACTCTGTTTTCTCTTATATGGATACATGTACTTGGAACTCTAAATCAAACACGGTTTGTGCTACCTCTTTGAAACTCGGCACAATAATGTAGTTCCAAGTTCTATCGCTATGGTTTGTGTCCTATTGAAGTAGCCCCAAGCAGAGACTGACGAGAATCACTTTCATTGAAAGGGGTTGCCAAGCTTCCAAAAAACTACGAATTTCCTGAAATCTCAGCAAACATTTTTTCACCCAATCTTGATGATACTTGCAGGTAATGATCAGTAAACCAATTCCACTTGGCTCACCAAATTTCGTTCTTCTCGGTTAAACCGTTCCTTTGCAGGAACCGTTTTCATGTTTAGGTTTCACTCTGTTTTCTCCTATATGGATACATGTAGTTGGAACTCTAAATCAAACACGGTTTGTGCTAGCTCTTTGAAACTTGGCACAATAATGTAGTTCCAAGTACTATCACTATGGTTTGTGTCCTATTGAAGTAGCCCCAAGCAGAGACTGACGAGAATCACTTTCATTGAAAGGGGTTGACAAGCTTCCAAAAAACTACTAGTTTCCTTAAATCTCAGCAAACTTTTTTTCACCCAAACTTGATGATACTGGCAGGTAATGATCAGTACACCAATCCCACTGGGCTCACCAAAATTCGTTCTTCTCGGTTAAACCGTTCCTTTGCAGGAACCGTTTTCATGTTTAGGTTTCACTCTGTTTTCTCTTATATGGATACATGTACTTGGAACTCTAAATCAAACACGGTTTGTGCTACCTCTTTGAAACTCGGCACAATAATGTAGTTCCAAGTTCTATCGCTATGGTTTGTGTCCTATTGAAGTAGCCCCAAGCAGAGACTGACGAGAATCCCTTTCATTGAAAGGGGTTGCCAAGCTTCAAAAATCTACGAGTTTCCTGAAATCTCAGCAAACATTTTTTCACCCAATCTTGATGAGACTTGCAGGTAATGATCAGTACACCAATCCCACTTGGCTCACCAAATTTCGTCCTTCTCGGTTAAACCGTTCCTTGGCAGGAACAGTTTTCATGTTTAGGTTTCACTCTGTTTTCTCCTATATGGATTCATGTAGTTGGAACTCTAAATCAAACACGGTTTGTGCTAGCTCTATGAAACTTGGCACAATAATGTAGTTCCAAGTTCTATCGCTATGGTTTGTTTCCTATTGAAGTAGCCCCAAGCAGAGACTGACGAGAATCACATTCATTGAAAGGGGTTGCCAAGCTTCCAAAAAACTACGAGTTTCCTGAAATCTCAGCAAACATTTTTTCACCCAATCTTGATGATACTTGCAGGTAATGATCAGTACACCAATCCCACTGGGCTCACCAAATTTCGTTCTTCTCGGTTAAACCGTTCCTTTGCAGGAACCGTTTTCGTGTTTAGGTTTCACTCTGTTTTCTGCTATATGGATACATGTAGTTGGAACTCTAAATCAAACTCGGTTTGTGCTAGCTCTTTGAAACTTGGCACAATAATGTAGTTCCAAGTTCTATCGCTATGGTTTGTGTCCTATTGAAGTAGCCCCAAGCAGAGACTGACGAGAATCACATTCATTGAAAGGGGTTGCCAAGCTTCCAAAAAACTACGAGTTTCCTGAAATCTCAGCAAACCTTTTTTCACCCAATTTGATGATACTTGCAGGTAATGATCAGTACACCAATCCCACTTGGCTCACCAAAATTCGTTCTTCTCGGTTAAACCGTTCCTTTGCAGGAACCGTTTTCATGTTTAGGTTTCACTCTGTTTTCTCTTATATGGATACATGTACTTGGAACTCTAAATCAAACACGGTTTGTGCTACCTCTTTGAAACTCGGCACAATAATGTAGTTCCAAGTTCTATCGCTATGGTTTGTGTCCTATTGAAGTAGCCCCAAGCAGAGACTGACGAGAATCACTTTCATTGAAAGGGGTTGCCAAGCTTCCAAAAAACTACGAATTTCCTGAAATCTCAGCAAACATTTTTTCACCCAATCTTGATGATACTTGCAGGTAATGATCAGTAAACCAATTCCACTTGGCTCACCAAATTTCGTTCTTCTCGGTTAAACCGTTCCTTTGCAGGAACCGTTTTCATGTTTAGGTTTCACTCTGTTTTCTCCTATATGGATACATGTAGTTGGAACTCTAAATCAAACACGGTTTGTGCTAGCTCTTTGAAACTTGGCACAATAATGTAGTTCCAAGTACTATCACTATGGTTTGTGTCCTATTGAAGTAGCCCCAAGCAGAGACTGACGAGAATCACTTTCATTGAAAGGGGTTGACAAGCTTCCAAAAAACTACTAGTTTCCTGAAATCTCAGCAAACTTTTTTTCACCCAAACTTGATGATACTGGCAGGTAATGATCAGTACACCAATCCCACTGGGCTCACCAAATTTCGTTCTTCTCGGTTAAACCGTTCCTTTGCAGGAACCGTTTTCGTGTTTAGGTTTCACTCTGTTTTCTGCTATATGGATACATGTAGTTGGAACTCCAAATCAAACTCGGTTTGTGCTAGCTCTTTGAAACTTGGCACAATAATGTAGTTCCAAGTTCTATCGCTATGGTTTTTGTCCTATTGAAGTAGCCCCAAGCAGAGACTGACGAGAATCACTTTCATTGAAACGGGTTGCCAAGCTTCCAAAAAACTACGAGTTTCCTGAAATCTCAGCAAACATTTTTTCACCCAATCTTGATGATACTTGCAGGTAATGATCAGTACACCAATCCCACTTGGCTCACCAAATTTCGTTCTTCTCGGTTAAACCGTTCCTTTGCAGGAACCGTTTTCATGTTTAGGTTTCACTCTGTTTTCTCCTAAATGGATACATGTATTTGGAACTCTAAATCAAACACGGTTTGTGCTAGCTCTTTGAAACTTGGCACAATAATGTAGTTCCAAGTTCTATCACTATGGATTGTGTCCTATTGAAGTAGCCCCAAGCAGAGACTGACGAGAATCACTTTCATTGAAAGGGGTTGACAAGCTTCCAAAAAACTACTAGTTTCCTGAAATCTCAGCAAACTTTTTTTCCACCAATCTTGATGATACTGGCAGGTAATGATCAGTACACCAATCCCATTGGGCTCACCAAATTTCGTTCTTCCCGGTTAAACCGTTCCTTTGTAGGAACCGTTTTCATGTTTAGGTTTCACTCTGTTTTCTCCTATATGGATACATGTAGTTGGAACTCTAAATCAAACACGGTTTGTGCTAGCTCTTTGAAACTTGGCACAATAATGTAGTTCCAAGTTTTATCGCTATGGTTTGTGTCCTATTGAAGTTGCCCCAAGCAGAGACTGACGAGAATCACTTTCATTGAAAGGGGTTGCCAAGCTTCCAAAAAACTACGAATTTCCTGAAATCTCAGCAAACATTTTTTCACCCAATCTTGATGATACTTGCAGGTAATGATCAGTAAACCAATTCCACTTGGCTCACCAAATTTCGTTCTTCTCGGTTAAACCGTTCCTTTGCAGGAACCGTTTTCATGTTTAGGTTTCACTCTGTTTTCTGCTATATGGATACATGTAGTTGGAACTCTAAATCAAACTCGGTTTGTGCTAGCTCTTTGAAACTTGGCACAATAATGTAGTTCCAAGTTTTATCGCTATGGTTTGTGTCCTATTGAAGTAGCCCCAAGCAGAGACTGACGAGAATCACTTTCATTGAAAGGGGTTGCCAAGCTTCCAAAAAACTACGAGTTTCCTGAAATCTCAGCAAACATTTTTTCACCCAATCTTGATGATACTTGCAGGTAATGATCAGTACACCAATCCCACTGGGCTCACCAAATTTCGTTCTTCTCGGTTAAACCGTTCCTTTGCAGGAACAGTTTTCATGTTTAGGTTTCACTCTGTTTTCTGCTATATGGATACATGTTGTTGGAACTCTAAATCAAACTCGGTTTGTGCTAGCTCTTTGAAACTTGGCACAATAATGTAGTTCCAAGTTCTATCGCTATGGTTTGTGTCCTATTGAAGTAGCCCCAAGCAGAGACTGACGAGAATCACATTCATTGAAAGGGGTTGCCAAGCTTCCAAAAAACTACGAGTTTCCTGAAATCTCAGCAAACCTTTTTTCACCCAATTTGATGATACTTGCAGGTAATGATCAGTACACCAATCCCACTTGGCTCACCAAAATTCGTTCTTCTCGGTTAAACCGTTCCTTTGCAGGAACCGTTTTCATGTTTAGGTTTCACTCTGTTTTCTCTTATATGGATACATGTACTTGGAACTCTAAATCAAACACGGTTTGTGCTACCTCTTTGAAACTCGGCACAATAATGTAGTTCCAAGTTCTATCGCTATGGTTTGTGTCCTATTGAAGTAGCCCCAAGAAGAGACTGACGAGAATCACTTTCATTGAAAGGGGTTGCCAAGCTTCCAAAAAACTACGAATTTCCTGAAATCCCAGGAAACATTTTTTCACCCAATCTTGATGATACTTGCAGGTAATGATCAGTAAACCAATTCCACTTGGCTCACCAAATTTCGTTCTTCTCGGTTAAACCGTTCCTTTGCAGGAACCGTTTTCATGTTTAGGTTTCACTCTGTTTTCTCCTATATGGATACATGTAGTTGGAACTCTAAATCAAACACGGTTTGTGCTAGCTCTTTGAAACTTGGCACAATAATGTAGTTCCAAGTACTATCACTATGGTTTGTGTCCTATTGAAGTAGCCCCAAGCAGAGACTGACGAGAATCACTTTCATTGAAAGGGGTTGACAAGCTTCCAAAAAACTACTAGTTTCCTGAAATCTCAGCAAACTTTTTTTCACCCAAACTTGATGATACTGGCAGGTAATGATCAGTACACCAATCCCACTGGGCTCACCAAATTTCGTTCTTCGCGGTTAAACCGTTCCTTTGTAGGAACCGTTTTCATTTTTAGGTTTCACTCTGTTTTCTCCTATATTAATACATGTAGTTGGAACTCTAAATCAAACACGGTTTGTGCTAGCTCTTTGAAACTTGGCACAATAATGTAGTTCCAAGTTTTATCACTATGGTTTGTGTCCTATTGAAGTAGCCCCAAGCAGAGACTGACGAGAATCACTTAAATTGAAAGGGGTTGAGAAGCTTCGAAAAAACTACGAGATTCCTGAAATCTCAGCAACCATTTTTTCACCCAATCTTGATGATACTTGCAGGTAATGATCAGTACACCAATACCACTTGGTTCACCAAATTTCGTTCTTTTCGGTTAAACCGTTCCTTTGCAGGAACCGTTCTCATGTTTAGGTTTCACTCTGTTTTCTCCTGTATGGATACATGTAGTTGGAACTCTAAATAAAACACGGTTTGTGCTAGCTCTTTGAAAACTTGGCACAATAATATAGTTCCAAGTTCTATCGCTATGGTTTGTGTCCTATTGAAGTAGCCCATAAGCAGAGACTGACGAGAATCACTTTCATTGAAAGGGGTTGCCAAGGTTCCAAAAAACTACTAGTTTCCTGAAATCCCAGGAAACATTTTTTCACCCAATCTTGATCATACTTGCAGGTAATGATCAGTACACCAATCCCACTTGGCTCACCAAAATTCGTTCTTCTCGGTTAAACAATTCCTTTGCAGGAACCGTTTTCATGTTTAGGTTTCACTCTGTTTTCTCTTATATGGATACATGTACTTGGAACTCTAAATCAAACACGGTTTGTGCTACCTCTTTGAAACTCGGCACAATAATGTAGTTCCAAGTTCTATCGCTATGGTTTGTGTCCTATTGAAGTAGCCCCAAGCAGAGACTGACGAGAATCACTTTCATTGAAAGGGGTTGCCAAGCTTCCAAAAAACTACGAGTTTCCTGAAATCTCAGCAAACATTTTTTCACCCAATCTTGATGATACTGGCAGGTAATGATCAGTACACCAATCCCACTTGGCTCACCAAATTTCGTTCTTTTCGGTTAAACCGTTCCTTTGCAGGAACCGTTTTCCTGTTTAGGTTTCACTCTGTTTTCTCCTGTATGGATACATGTAGTTGGAACTCTAAATAAAACACGGTTTGTGCTAGCTCTTTGAAACTTGGCACAATAATATAGTTCCAAGTTCTATCGCTATGGTTTGTGTCCTATTGAAGTAGCCCCAAGCAGAGACTGACGAGAATCACTTTCATTGAAAGGGGTTGCCAAGGTTCCAAAAAACTACTAGTTTCCTGAAATCCCAGGAAACATTTTTTCACCCAATCTTGATGATACTTGCAGGTAATGATCAGTACACCAATCCCACTTGGCTCACCAAAATTCGTTCTTCTCGGTTAAACCGTTCCTTTGCAGGAACCGTTTTCATGTTTAGGTTTCACTCTGTTTTCTCTTATATGGATACATGTACTTGGAACTCTAAATCAAACACGGTTTGTGCTACCTCTTTGAAACTCGGCACAATAATGTAGTTCCAAGTTCTATCGCTATGGTTTGTGTCCTATTGAAGTAGCCCCAAGCAGAGACTGACGAGAATCACTTTCATTGAAAGGGGTTGCCAAGCTTCCAAAAAACTACGAGTTTCCTGAAATCTCAGCAAACATTTTTTTCACCCAATCTTGATGATACTTGCAGGTAATGATCAGTACACCAATCCCACTGGGCTCACCAAATTTCGTTCTTCTCGGTTAAACCGTTCCTTTGCAGGAACCGTTTTCGTGTTTAGGTTTCACTCTGTTTTCTGCTATATGGATACATGTAGTTGGAACTCTAAATCAAACTCGGTTTGTGCTAGCTCTTTGAAACTTGGCACAATAATGTAGTTCCAAGTTCTATCGCTATGGTTTTTGTCCTATTGAAGTAGCCCCAAACAGAGACTGACGAGAATCACTTTCATTGAAACGGGTTGCCAAGCTTCCAAAAACTACGAGTTTCCTGAAATCTCAGCAAACATTTTTTCACCCAATCTTGATGATACTTGCAGGTAATGATCAGTACACCAATCCCACTTGGCTCACCAAATTTCGTTCTTCTCGGTTAAACCGTTCCTTTGCAGGAACCGTTTTCATGTTTAGGTTTCACTCTGTTTTCTCCTATATGGATACATGTAGTTGGAACTCTAAATCAAACACGGTTTGTGCTAGCTCTTTGAAACTTGGCACAATAATGTAGTTCCAAGTTCTATCACTATGGTTTGTGTCCTATTGAAGTAGCCCCAAGCAGAGACTGACGAGAATCACTTTCATTGAAAGGGGTTGACAAGCTTCCAAAAAACTACGAGTTTCCTGAAATCTCAGCAAACCTTTTTCACCCAATCTTGATGATACTGGCAGGTAATGATCAGTACACCAATCCCATTGGGCTCACCAAATTTCGTTCTTCCCGGTTAAACCGTTCCTTTGTAGGAACCGTTTTCATGTTTAGGTTTCACTCTGTTTTCTCCTATATGGATACATGTAGTTGGAACTCTAAATCAAACACGGTTTGTGCTAGCTCTTTGAAACTTGGCACAATAATGTAGTTCCAAGTTTTATCGCTATGGTTTGTGTCCTATTGAAGTAGCCCCAAGCAGAGACTGACGAGAATCACTTTCATTGAAAGGGGTTGCCAAGCTTCCAAAAAACTACGAGTTTCCTGAAATCTCAGCAAACATTTTTTCACCCAATCTTGATGATACTTGCAGGTAATGATCAGTACACCAATCCCACTGGGCTCACCAAATTTCGTTCTTCTCGGTTAAACCGTTCCTTTGCAGGAACCGTTTTCATGTTTAGGTTTCACTCTGTTTTCTGCTATATGGATACATGTAGTTGGAACTCTAAATCAAACTCGGTTTGTGCTAGCTCTTTGAAACTTGGCACAATAATGTAGTTCCAAGTTCTATCGCTATGGTTTGTGTCCTATTGAAGTAGCCCCAAGCAGAGACTGACGAGAATCACATTCATTGAAAGGGGTTACCAAGCTTCCAAAAAACTACGAGTTTCCTGAAATCTCAGCAAACCTTTTTTCACCCAATTTGATGATACTTGCAGGTAATGATCAGTACACCAATCCCACTTGGCTCACCAAAATTCGTTCTTCTCGGTTAAACCGTTCCTTTGCAGGAACCGTTTTCATGTTTAGGTTTCACTCTGTTTTCTCTTATATGGATACATGTACTTGGAACTCTAAATCAAACACGGTTTGTGCTCCCTCTTTGAAACTCGGCACAATAATGTAGTTCCAAGTTCTATCGCTATGGTTTGTGTCCTATTGAAGTAGCCCCAAGCAGAGACTGACGAGAATCACTTTCATTGAAAGGGGTTGCCAAGCTTCCAAAAAACTACGAATTTCCTGAAATCTCAGCAAACATTTTTTCACCCAATCTTGATGATACTTGCAGGTAATGATCAGTACACCAATTCCACTTGGCTCACCAAATTTCGTTCTTCGCGGTTAAACCGTTCCTTTGTAGGAACCGTTTTCATGTTTAAGTGTCACTCTGTTTTCTCCTATATTAATACATGTAGTTGGAACTCTAAATCAAACACGGTTTGTGCTAGCTCGTTGAAACTTGGCACAATAATGCAGTTCCAAGTTTTATCGCTATGGTTTGTGTCCTATTGAAGTAGCCCCAAGCAGAGACTGACGAGAATCACTTTCATTGAAAGTGGTTGCCAAGCTTCCAAAAAACTACGAGATTCCTGAAATCTCAGCAACCATTTTTTCACCCAATCTTGATGATACTTGCAGGTCATGATCAGTACACCAATCCCACTTGGTACACCAAATTTCGTTCTTTTCGGTTAAACCGTTCCTTTGCAGGAACCGTTCTCATGTTTAGGTTTCACTCTGTTTTCTCCTGTATGGATACATGTAGTTGGAACTCTAAATCAAACACGGTTTGTGCTAGCTCTTTGAAACTTGGCACAATAATATAGTTCCAAGTTCTATCGCTATGGTTTGTGTCCTATTGAAGTAGCCCCAAGCAGAGACTGACGAGAATCACTTTCATTGAAACGGGTTGCCAAGGTTCCAAAAAACTACTAGTTTCCTGAAATCCCAGGAAACATTTTTTCACCCAATCTTGATGATACTTGCAGGTAATGATCAGTACACCAATCCCACTTGGCTCACCAAAATTCGTTCTTCTCGGTTAAACCGTTCCTTTCCAGGAACCGTTTTCATGGTTAGGTTTCACTCTGTTTTCTCCTATATGGATACATGTAGTTGGAACTCTAAATCAAACACGGTTTGTGCTAGCTCTTTGAAACTTGGCACAATAATGTAGTTCCAAGTTCTATCGCTATGGTTTGTGTCCTATTGATGTAGCCCCAAGCAGAGACTGACGAGAATCACTTTCATTGAAAGGGGTTGCCAAGCTTCAAAAATCTACGAGTTTCCTGAAATCTCAGCAAACATTTTTTTCACCCAATCTTGATGAGACTTGCAGGTAATGATCAGTACACCAATCCCACTTGGCTCACCAAAATTCGTTCTTCTCGGTTAAACCGTTCCTTTGCAGGAACCGTTTTCATGTTTAGGTTTCACTCTGTTTTCTCTTATATGGATACATGTACTTGGAACTCTAAATCAAACACGGTTTGTGCTACCTCTTTGATACTCGGCACAATAATGTAGTTCCAAGTTCTATCGCTATGGTTTGTGTCCTATTGAAGTAGCCCCAAGCAGAGACTGACGAGAATCACTTTCATTGAAAGGGGTTGCCAAGCTTCCAAAAAACTACGAGTTTCCTGAAATCTCAGCAAACATTTTTTCACCCAATCTTGATGAGACTTGCAGGTAATGATCAGTACACCAATCCCACTTGGCTCACCAAATTTCGTTCTTTTCGGTTAAACCGTTCCTTTGCAGGAACCGTTTTCATGTTTAGGTTTCACTCTGTATTCTCCTATATGGATACATGTAGTTTGAACTCTAAATCAAACACGGTTTGTGCTAGCTCTTTGAAACTTGGCACAATAATGTAGTTCCAAGTTCTATCGCTATAGTTTGTGTCCTATTGAAGTAGCCCCAAGCAGAGACTGACGAGAATCACTTTCATTGAAAGGGGTTGCCAAGCTTCCAAAAAACTATGAGTTTCCCTAAATCTCAGCAAACATTTTTTCACCCAATCTTGATGATACTTGCAGGTAATGATCAGTACACCAATCCCACTGGGCTCACCAAATTTCGTTCTTCTCGGTTAAACCGTTCCTTTGCAGGAACCGTTTTCATGTTTAGGTTTCACTCTGTTTTCTACTATATGGATACATGTAGTTGGAACTCTAAATGAAACACGGTTTGTGCTAACTCTTTGAAACTTACCACAATAATGTAGTTCCAAGTTCTATCGCTATGGTTTGTGTCCTATTGACGTAGTCCCAAGCAGAGACTGACGAGAATCACTTTCATTGAAAGGGGTTCACAAGCTTCCAAAATTCTACGAGTTTCCTGAAATCTCAGCAAACATTTTTTCACACAATCTTGATGATACTTGCAGGTAATGATCAGTACACCAATCCCACTTGGCTCACCAAATTTCGTTCTTTTCGGTTAAACCGTTCCTTTGCAGGAACCGTTTTCATGTTTAGGTTTCACTCTGTTTCTCTTATATGGATATATGTAGTTGGAACTCTAAATCAAAACGGTTTGTGCTAGCTCTTTGAAACTTGGCACAATAATGTAGTTCCAAGTTCTATCGCTATGGTTTGTGTCCTATTGAAATAGCCCCAAGCAGAGACTGATGAGAATCACTTTCATTGAAAGGGGTTGCCAAGCTTCCAAAAAACTACGAGTTTCCTGAAATCTCAGCAAACATTTTTTTCACCCAATCTTGATGATACTTGCAGGTAATGATCAGTACACCAATCCCACTGGGCTCACCAAATTTCGTTCTTCTCGGTTAAACCGTTCCTTTGCAGGAACCTTTTCCTGTTTAGGTTTCACTCTGTTTTCTCCTATATGGATACATGTAGTTGGAACTCTAAATCAAACTCGGTTTGTGCTAGCTTCTTGAAACTTGCACAATAATGTAGTTCCAAGTTCTATCGCTATGGTTTGTGTCCTATTGAAGTAGCCCCAAACAGAGACTTACGAGAATCACTTTCATTGAAAGGGGTTGCCGAGCTTCCAAGAAACTACGAGTTTCCTGAAATCTCAGCAAACATTTTTTCACCCAATCTTGATGATACTTGCAGGTAATGATCAGTACACCAATCCCACTTGGCTCACCAAATTTCGTTCTTCTAGGTTAAACTGTTCCTTTGCAGGAACCATTTTCATGTTTAGGTTTCACTCTGTTTTCTCCTATATGGATACATATAGTTCGAACGCTAAATCAAACACGGTTTGTGCTAGCTCTTTGAAACTTGGCACAATAATGTAATTCCAAGTTCTATCACTATGGTTTGTGTCCTATTGAAGTAGCCCCAAGCAGAGACTGACGAGAATCACTTTCATTGAAAGGGGTTGACAAGCTTCCAAAAAACTACGAGTTTCCTGAAATCTCAGCAAACTTTTTTTCACCCAATCTTGATGAGACTTGCAGGTAATGATCAGTACACCAATCCCACTTGGCTCACCAAATTTCGTTCTTTTCGGTTAAACCGTTCCTTTGCAGGAACCGTTTTCATGTTTAGGTTTCACTCTGTTTTCTCCTATATGGATACATGTAGTTGGAACTCTAAATCAAACTCGGTTTGTGCTAGCTTCTTGAAACTTGCACAATAATGTAGTTGCAAGTTCTATCGCTATGGTTTGTGTCCTATTGAAGTAGCCCCAAACAGAGACTGACGAGAATCACTTTCATTGAAAGGGGTTGCCAAGGTTCCAAAAAACTACGAGTTTCCTGAAATCTCAGGAAACATTTTTTCACCCAATCTTGATGATACTTGCAGGTAATGATCAGTACACCAATCCCACTTGGCTCACCAAAATTCGTTCTTCTCGTTTAAACCGTTCCTTTGCAGGAACCGTTTTCATGTTTAGGTTTCACTCTGTTTTCTCTTATATGGATACATGTACTTGGAACTCTAAATCAAACACGGTTTGTGCTAGCTCTTTGAAACTCGGCACAATAATGTAATTCCAAGTTCTATCACTATGGTTTGTGTCCTATTGAAGTAGCCCCAAGCAGAGACTGACGAGAATCACTTTCATTGAAAGGGGTTGACAAGCTTCCAAAAAACTACGAGTTTCCTGAAATCTCAGCAAACATTTTTTCACCCAATCTTGATGAGACTTGCAGGTAATGATCAGTACACCAATCCCACTTGGCTCACCAAATTTCGTTCTTTTCGGTTAAACCGTTCCTTTGCAGGAACCGTTTTCATGTTTAGGTTTCACTCTGTTTTCTCCTATATGGATACATGTAGTTGGAACTCTAAATCAAACTCGGTTTGTGCTATCCTCTTGAAACTTGCACAATAATGTAGTTGCAAGTTCTATCGCTATGGTTTGTGTCCTATTGAAGTAGCCCCAAACAGAGACTGACGAGAATCACTTTCATTGAAAGGGGTTGCCAAGGTTCCAAAAAACTACGAGTTTCCTGAAATCTCAGGAAACATTTTTTCACCCAATCTTGATGATACTTGCAGGTAATGATCAGTACACCAATCCCACTTGGCTCACCAAAATTCGTTCTTCTCGGTTAAACCGTTCCTTTGCAGGAACCGTTTTCATGTTTAGGTTTCACTCTGTTTTCACTTATATGGATACATGTACTTGGAACCCTAATTCAAACACGGTTTGTGCTCCCTCTTTGAAACTCGGCACAATAATGTAGTTCCAAGTTCTATCGCTATGGTTTGTGTCCTATTGAAATAGCCCCAAGCAGAGACTGATGAGAATCACTTTCATTGAAAGGGGTTGCCAAGCTTCCAAAAACTACGAGTTTCCTGAAATCTCAGCAAACATTTTTTTTCACCCAATCTTGATGATACTTGCAGGTAATGATCAGTACACCAATCCCACTGGGCTCACCAAATTTCGTTCTTCTCGGTTAAACCGTTCCTTTGCAGGAACCTTTTCCTGTTTAGGTTTCACTCTGTTTTCTCCTATATGGATACATGTAGTTGGAACTCTAAATCAAACTCGGTTTGTGCTAGCTTCTTGAAACTTGCACAATAATGTAGTTCCAAGTTCTATCGCTATGGTTTGTGTCCTATTGAAGTAGCCCCAAACAGAGACTTACGAGAATCACTTTCATTGAAAGGGGTTGCCGAGCTTCCAAGAAACTACGAGTTTCCTGAAATCTCAGCAAATATTTTTTCACCCAATCTTGATGATACTTGCAGGTAATGATCAGTACACCAATCCCACTTGGCTCACCAAATTTCGTTCTTCTAGGTTAAACTGTTCCTTTGCAGGAACCATTTTCATGTTTAGGTTTCACTCTGTTTTCTCCTATATGGATACATATAGTTCGAACGCTAAATCAAACACGGTTTGTGCTAGCTCTTTGAAACTTGGCACAATAATGTAATTCCAAGTTCTATCACTATGGTTTGTGTCCTATTGAAGTAGCCCCAAGCAGAGACTGACGAGAATCACTTTCATTGAAAGGGGTTGACAAGCTTCCAAAAAACTACGAGTTTCCTGAAATCTCAGCAAACATTTTTTCACCCAATCTTGATGAGACTTGCAGGTAATGATCAGTACACCAATCCCACTTGGCTCACCAAATTTCGTTCTTTTCGGTTAAACCGTTCCTTTGCAGGAACCGTTTTCATGTTTAGGTTTCACTCTGTTTTCTCCTATATGGATACATGTAGTTGGAACTCTAAATCAAACTCGGTTTGTGCTAGCTTCTTGAAACTTGCACAATAATGTAGTTGCAAGTTCTATCGCTATGGTTTGTGTCCTATTGAAGTAGCCCCAAACAGAGACTGACGAGAATCACTTTCATTGAAAGGGGTTGCCAAGGTTCCAAAAAACTACGAGTTTCCTGAAATCTCAGGAAACATTTTTTCACCCAATCTTGATGATACTTGCAGGTAATGATCAGTACACCAATCCCACTTGGCTCACCAAAATTCGTTCTTCTCGTTTAAACCGTTCCTTTGCAGGAACCGTTTTCATGTTTAGGTTTCACTCTGTTTTCTCTTATATGGATACATGTACTTGGAACTCTAAATCAAACACGGTTTGTGCTAGCTCTTTGAAACTCGGCACAATAATGTAATTCCAAGTTCTATCACTATGGTTTGTGTCCTATTGAAGTAGCCCCAAGCAGAGACTGACGAGAATCACTTTCATTGAAAGGGGTTGACAAGCTTCCAAAAAACTACGAGTTTCCTGAAATCTCAGCAAACATTTTTTCACCCAATCTTGATGAGACTTGCAGGTAATGATCAGTACACCAATCCCACTTGGCTCACCAAATTTCGTTCTTTTCGGTTAAACCGTTCCTTTGCAGGAACCGTTTTCATGTTTAGGTTTCACTCTGTTTTCTCCTATATGGATACATGTAGTTGGAACTCTAAATCAAACTCGGTTTGTGCTATCCTCTTGAAACTTGCACAATAATGTAGTTGCAAGTTCTATCGCTATGGTTTGTGTCCTATTGAAGTAGCCCCAAACAGAGACTGACGAGAATCACTTTCATTGAAAGGGGTTGCCAAGGTTCCAAAAAACTACGAGTTTCCTGAAATCTCAGGAAACATTTTTTCACCCAATCTTGATGATACTTGCAGGTAATGATCAGTACACCAATCCCACTTGGCTCACCAAAATTCGTTCTTCTCGGTTAAACCGTTCCTTTGCAGGAACCGTTTTCATGTTTAGGTTTCACTCTGTTTTCACTTATATGGATACATGTACTTGGAACTCTAAATCAAACACGGTTTGTGCTCCCTCTTTGAAACTCGGCACAATAATGTAGTTCCAAGTTCTATCGCTATGGTTTGTGTCCTATTGAAGTAGCCCCAAGCAGAGACTGACGAGAATCACTTTCATTGAAAGGGGTTGACAAGCTTCCAAAAAACTACTAGTTTCCTGAAATCTCAGCAAACATTTTTTCACCCAATCTTGATGATACTGGCAGGTAATGATCAGTACACCAATCCCACTGGGCTCACCAAATTTCGTTCTTCTCAGTTAAACCGTTCCTTTGTAGGAACCGTTTTCATGTTTAGGTTTCACTCTGTTTTCTCCTATATGGATACATGTAGTGGGAACTCTAAATCAAACACGGTTTGTGCTAGCTCTTTGAAACTTGGCACAATAATGTAGTGCCAAGTTTTATCATTATGGTTTGTGTCCTATTGAAGTAGCCCCAAGCAGAGACTGACGAGAATCAATTTCATTGAAAGGGGTTGACAAGCTTCGAAAAAACTACGAGATTCCTGAAATCTCAGCAACCATTTTTTCACCCAATCTTGATGATACTTGCAGGTAATGATCAGTACACCAATCCCACTTGGTTCACCAAATTTCGTTCTTTTCGGTTAAACCGTTCCTTTGCAGGAACCGTTCTCATGTTTAGGTTTCACTCTGTTTTCTCCTATATGGATACATGTAGTTGGAACTCTAAATCAAACATGGTTTGTGCTAGCTCTTTGAAACTTGGCACAATAATGTAGTTCCAAGTTCTATCGCTATGGTTTGTGTCCTATTGAAGTATCCCCAAGCAGAGACTGATGAGAATCACTTTCATTGAAAGGGGTTGCCAAGGTGACAAAAAACTACGAGTTTCCTGAAATCTCAGGAAACATTTTTTCACCCAATCTTGATGATACTTGCAGGTAATGATCAGTACACCAATCCCACTTGGCTCACCAAAATTCGTTCTTCTCGGTTAAACCGTTCCTTTGCACGAACCGTTTTCATGTTTAGGTTTCACTCTGTTTTCTCCTATATGGATACATGTAGTTGGAACTCTAAATCAAACTCGGTTTGTGCTAGCTTCTTGAAACTTGCACAATAATGTAGTTGCAAGTTCTATCGCTATGGTTTGTGTCCTATTGAAGTAGCCCCAAACAGAGACTGACGAGAATCACTTTCATTGAAAGGGGTTGCCAAGGTTCCAAAAAACTACGAGTTTCCTGAAATCTCAGGAAACATTTTTTCACCCAATCTTGATGATACTTGCAGGTAATGATCAGTACACCAATCCCACTTGGCTCACCAAAATTCGTTCTTCTCGTTTTAAACCGTTCCTTTGCAGGAACCGTTTTCATGTTTAGGTTTCACTCTGTTTTCTCTTATATTGGATACATGTACTTGGAACTCTAAATCAAACACGGTTTGTGCTAGCTCTTTGAAACTCGGCACAATAATGTAATTCCAAGTTCTATCACTATGGTTTGTGTCCTATTGAAGTAGCCCCAAGCAGAGACTGACGAGAATCACTTTCATTGAAAGGGGTTGACAAGCTTCCAAAAAACTACGAGTTCCTGAAATCTCAGCAAACATTTTTTCACCCAATCTTGATGAGACTTGCAGGTAATGATCAGTACACCAATCCCACTTGGCTCACCAAATTTCGTTCTTTTCGGTTAAACCGTTCCTTTGCAGGAACCGTTTTTCATGTTTAGGTTTCACTCTGTTTTCTCCTATATGGATACATGTAGTTGGAACTCTAAATCAAACTCGGTTTGTGCTATCCTCTTGAAACTTGCACAATAATGTAGTTGCAAGTTCTATCGCTATGGTTTGTGTCCTATTGAAGTAGCCCCAAACAGAGACTGACGAGAATCACTTTCATTGAAAGGGGTTGCCAAGGTTCCAAAAAACTACGAGTTTCCTGAAATCTCAGGAAACATTTTTTCACCCAATCTTGATGATACTTGCAGGTAATGATCAGTACACCAATCCCACTTGGCTCACCAAAATTCGTTCTTCTCGGTTAAACCGTTCCTTTGCAGGAACCGTTTTCATGTTTAGGTTTCACTCTGTTTTCACTTATATGGATACATGTACTTGGAACTCTAAATCAAACACGGTTTGTGCTCCCTCTTTGAAACTCGGCACAATAATGTAGTTCCAAGTTCTATCGCTATGGTTTGTGTCCTATTGAAGTAGCCCCAAGCAGAGACTGACGAGAATCACTTTCATTGAAAGGGGTTGACAAGCTTCCAAAAAACTACTAGTTTCCTGAAATCTCAGCAAACATTTTTTCACCCAATCTTGATGATACTGGCAGGTAATGATCAGTACACCAATCCCACTGGGCTCACCAAATTTCGTTCTTCTCAGTTAAACCGTTCCTTTGTAGGAACCGTTTTCATGTTTAGGTTTCACTCTGTTTTCTCCTATATGGATACATGTAGTGGGAACTCTAAATCAAACACGGTTTGTGCTAGCTCTTTGAAACTTGGCACAATAATGTAGTGCCAAGTTTTATCATTATGGTTTGTGTCCTATTGAAGTAGCCCCAAGCAGAGACTGACGAGAATCAATTTCATTGAAAGGGGTTGACAAGCTTCGAAAAAACTACGAGATTCCTGAAATCTCAGCAACCATTTTTTCACCCAATCTTGATGATACTTGCAGGTAATGATCAGTACACCAATCCCACTTGGTTCACCAAATTTCGTTCTTTTCGGTTAAACCGTTCCTTTGCAGGAACCGTTCTCATGTTTAGGTTTCACTCTGTTTTCTCCTATATGGATACATGTAGTTGGAACTCTAAATCAAACATGGTTTGTGCTAGCTCTTTGAAACTTGGCACAATAATGTAGTTCCAAGTTCTATCGCTATGGTTTGTGTCCTATTGAAGTATCCCCAAGCAGAGACTGATGAGAATCACTTTCATTGAAAGGGGTTGCCAAGGTGACAAAAAACTACGAGTTTCCTGAAATCTCAGGAAACATTTTTTCACCCAATCTTGATGATACTTGCAGGTAATGATCAGTACACCAATCCCACTTGGCTCACCAAAATTCGTTCTTCTCGGTTAAACCGTTCCTTTGCACGAACCGTTTTCATGTTTAGGTTTCACTCTGTTTTCTCCTATATGGATACATGTAGTTGGAAATCTAAATCAAACACGGTTTGCGCTAGCTCTTTGAAACTTGGCACAATAATGTAATTCCAAGTTCTATCGCTATGGTTTGTGTCCTATTGAAGTAGCCCCAAGCAGAGACTGACGAGAATCACTTTCATTGAAAGGGGTTGCCAAGCTTCCAAAAAACTACGAGTTTCCTGAAATCTCAGCAAACATTTTTTCACCCAATCTTGATGAGACTTGCAGGTAATGATCAGTACACCAATCCCACTTGGCTCACCAAATTTCGTCCTTCTCGGTTAAACCGTTCCTTGGCATGAACCGTTTTCATGTTTAGGTTTCACTCTGTTTTCTCCTATTTGGATACATGTAGTTTGAACTCTAAATCAAACACGGTTTGTGCTAGCTCTTTGAAACTTGGCACAATAATGTAGTTCCAAGTTCTATCGCTATAGTTTGTGTCCTATTGAAGTAGCCCCAAGCAGAGACTGACGAGAATCACTTTCATTGAAAGGGGTTGCCAAGCTTCCAAAAAACTATGAGTTTCCCTAAATCTCAGCAAACATTTTTTCACCCAATCTTGATGATACTTGCAGGTAAGGATCAGTACACCAATCCCACTGGGCTCACCAAATTTCGTTCTTTTCGGTTAAACCGTTCCTTTGCAGGAACCGTTTTCATGTTTAGGTTTCACTCTGTTTTCTCTTATATGGATATATGTAGTTGGAACTCTAAATCAAAACGGTTTGTGCTAGCTCTTTGAAACTTGGCACAATAATGTAGTTCCAAGTTCTATCGCTATGGTTTGTGTCCTATTGAAATAGCCCCAAGCAGAGACTGATGAGAATCACTTTCATTGAAAGGGGTTTCCAAGCTTCCAAAAAACTACGAGTTTCCTGAAATCTCAGCAAACATTTTTTCACCCAATCTTGATGATACTTGCAGGTAATGATCAGTACACCAATCCCACTGGGCTCACCAAATTTCGTTCTTCTCGGTTAAACCGTTCCTTTGCAGGAACCTTTTCCTGTTTAGGTTTCACTCTGTTTTCTCCTATATGGATACATGTAGTTGGAACTCTAAATCAAACTCGGTTTGTGCTAGCTTCTTGAAACTTGCACAATAATGTAGTTGTAAGTTCTATCGCTATGGTTTGTGTCCTATTGAAGTAGCCCCAAACAGAGACTGACGAGAATCACTTTCATTGAAAGGGGTTGCCAAGGTTCCAAAAAACTACGAGTTTCCTGAAATCTCAGGAAACATTTTTTCACCCAATCTTGATGATACTTGCAGGTAATGATCAGTACACCAATCCCACTTGGCTCGCCAAATTTCGTCCTTCTCGGTTAAACCGTTCCTTGGCAGGAACCGTTTACATGTTTAGGTTTCCCTCTGTTTTCTCCTATATGGATACATGTAGTTGCAACTCTAAATCAAACACGGTTTGTGCTAGCTCTTTGAAACTTGGCACAATAATGTAGTTCCAAGTTCTATCGCTATGGTTTGTGTCCTTTTGATGTAGCCCCAAGCAGAAACTGACAAGAATCACTTTCATTGAAAGGGGTTGACAAGCTTCCAAAAAACTACGAGTTTCCTGAAATCTCAGGAAACATTTTTTCACCCAATCTTGATGATACTTGCAGGTAATGATCAGTACACCAATCCCACTTGGCTCACCAAAATTCGTTCTTCTCGGTTAAACCGTTCCTTGGCAGGAACCGTTTTCATGTTTAGGTTTCACTCTGTTTTCTCTTATATGGATACATGTACTTGGAACTCTAAATCAAACACGGTTTGTGCTCCCTCTTTGAAACTCGGCACAATAATGTAGTTCCAAGTTCTATCGCTATGGTTTGTGTCCTATTGAAGTAGCCCCAAGCAGAGACTGACGAGAATCACTTTCATTGAAAGGGGTTGCCAAGCTTCCAAAAAACTACGAGTTTCCTGAAATCTCAGCAAACATTTTTTCACCCAATCTTGATGAGACTTGCAGGTAATGAACAGTACACCAATCCCACTTGGCTCACCAAATTTCGTTCTTCTCGGTTAAACCGTTCCTTTGCAGGAACCGTTTTCATGTTTAGGTTTCACTCTGTTTTCTCCTATATGGATAAATGTAGTTGGAACTATAAATCAAAGACGGTTTGTGCTAGCTCTTTGAAACTTGGCACAATAATGTAGTTCCAAGTTCTATCGCTATGGTTTGTGTCCTATTGAAGTAGCCCCAAGCAGAGACTGACGAGAATCACTTTCATTGAAAGGAGTTGCCAAGCTTCCAAAAAACTACGAGTTTCCTGAAATCTCAGCAAATATTTTTTCACCCAATCTTGATGATACTTGCAGGTAATGATCAGTACACCAATCCCACTAGGCTCACCAATTTCGTTCTTCTTCATTAAACATTTCCTTTGTAGGAACCGTTTTCATGTTTAGGTTTCACTCTGTTTTCTCCTATATGGATACATGTAGTTGGAACTCTAAATCAAACATGGTTTGTGCTAGCTCTTTGAAACTTGGCACAATAATGTAGTTCCAAGTTCTATCGCTAAGGTTTGTGTCCTATTGAAGTAGCCTCCAGGAGAGACTGACGAGAATCACTTTCATTGAAAGGGGTTGCCAAGCTTCCAAAAAACTACGAGTTACCTGAAATCTCAGCAAACATTTTTTCACCCAATCTTGATGATACTTGCAGGTAATGATCAGTACACCAATCCCACTTGGCTCACCAAAATTCGTTCTTCTCGGTTAAACCGTTCCTTTGCAGGAACCGTTTTCATGTTTAGGTTTCACTCTGTTTTCTCTTATATGGATACATGTACTTGGAACTCTAAATCAAACACGGTTTGTGCTCCCTCTTTGAAACTCGGCACAATGATGTAGTTCCAAGTTCTATCGCTATGGTTTGTGTCCTATTGAAGTAGCCCCAAGCAGAGACTGACGAGAATCACTTTCATTGAAAGGGGTTGCCAAGCTTCCAAAAATCTACGAGTTTCCTGAAATCTCAGCAAACATTTTTTCACCCAATCTTGATGATACTTGCAGGTAATGATCAGTACACCAATCCCACTTGGCTCGCCAAATTTCGTCCTTCTCGGTTAAACCGTTCCTCGGCAGGAACCGTTTTCATGTGTAGGTTTCCCTCTGTTATCTCCTATATGGATACATGTAGTTGCAACTCTAAATCAAACACGGTTTGTGCTAGCTCTTTGAAACTTGGCACAATAATGTAGTTCCAAGTTCTATCGCTATGGTTTGTGTCCTTTTGAGGTAGCCCCAAGCAGAGACTGACAAGAATCACTTTCATTGAAAGGGGATGCCAAGCTTCCAAAATCTACGAGTTTCCTGAAATCTCAGCAAACATTTTTTCACCCAATCTTGATGAGACTTGCAGGTAATGATCAGTACACCAATCCCACTTGGCTCACCAAATTTCGTCCTTCTCGGTTAAACCGTTCCTTGGCAGGAACCGTTTTCATGTTTAGGTTTCACTCTGTTTTCTCCTATATGGATTCATGTAGTTGGAACTCTAAATCAAACACGGTTTGTGCAATTCTTTGAAACTTGGCACAATAATGTAGTTCCAAGTTCTATCGCTATGGTTTGTGTCCTATTGAAGTAGCCCCAAGCAGAGACTGACGAGAATCACTTTCATTGAAAGGGGTTGACAAGCTTCCAAAAAACTACGAGTTTCCTGAAATCTCAGCAAACATTTTTTCACCCAATCTTGATGATACTGGCAGGTAATGAGCAGTACACCAATCCCACTGTGCTCACCAAATTTCGTTCTTCTCAGTTAAACCGTTCCTTTGTAGGAACCGTTTTCCTGTTTAGGTTTCACTCTGTTTTCTCCTATATGGATACATGTAGTGGGAACTCTAAATCAAACACGGTTTGTGCTAGCTCTTTGAAACTTGGCACAATAATGTAGTTCCAAGTTTTATCGCTATGGTTTGTGTCCTATTGAAGTAGCCCCAAGCAGAGACTGACGAGAATCAATTTCATTGAAAGGGGTTGACAAGCTTCGAAAAAACTACGAGATTCCTGAAATCTCAGCAACCATTTTTTCACCCAATCTTGATGATACTTGCAGGTAATGATCAGTACACCAATCCCACTTGGTTCACCAAATTTCGTTCTTTTCGGTTAAACCGTTCCTTTGCAGGAACCGTTCTCATGTTTAGGTTTCACTCTGTTTTCTCCTTTATGGATACATGTAGTTGGAACTCTAAATCAAACACGGTTTGTGCTAGCTCTTTGAAACTTGGCACAATAATGTAGTTCCAAGTTCTATCGCTATGGTTTGTGTCCTATTGAAGTATCCCCAAGCAGAGACTGATGAGAATCACTTTCATTGAAAGGGGTTGCCAAGGTTACAAAAAACTACGAGTTTCCTGAAATCTCAGGAAACATTTTTTCACCCAATCTTGATGATACTTGCAGGTAATGATCAGTACACCAATCCCACTTGGCTCACCAAAATTCGTTCTTCTCGGTTAAACCGTTCCTTTGCACGAACCGTTTTCATGTTTAGGTTTCACTCTGTTTTCTCCTATATGGATACATGTAGTTGGAAATCTAAATCAAACACGGTTTGCGCTAGCTCTTTGAAACTTGGCACAATAATGTAATTCCAAGTTCTATCGCTATGGTTTGTGTCCTATTGAAGTAGCCCCAAGCAGAGACTGACGAGAATCACTTTCATTGAAAGGGGTTGCCAAGCTTCCAAAAAACTACGAGTTTCCTGAAATCTCAGCAAACATTTTTTCACCCAATCTTGATGAGACTGGCAGGTAATGATCAGTACACCAATCCCACTTGGCTCACCAAATTTCGTCCTTCTCGGTTAAACCGTTCCTTGGCATGAACCGTTTTCATGTTTAGGTTTCACTCTGTTTTCTCCTATATGGATACATGTAGTTGCAACTCTAAATCAAACACGGTTTGAGCTAGCTCTTTGAAACTTGGCACAATAATGTAGTTCCAAGTTCTATCGCTATGGTTTGTGTCCTATTGATGTAGCCCCAAGCAGAGACTGACGAGAATCACTTTCATTGAAAGGGGTTGCCAAGCTTCCAAAAAACGACGAGTTTCCTGAAATCTCAGCAAACATTTTTTCACCCAATCTTAATGAGACTGGCAGGTAATGATCAGTACACCAATCCCACTTGGCTCACCAAATTTCGTCCTTCTCGGTTAAACCGTTCCTTGGCAGGAACCGTTTTCATGTTTAGGTTTCACTCTGTTTTCTCCTATGTGGATTCATGTAGTTGGAACTCTAAATCAAACACGGTTTGTGCTAGCTCTTTGAAACTCGGCACAATAATGTAGTTCCAAGTTCTATCGCAATGGTTTGTGTCCTATTGAAGTAGCCCCAAGCAGAGACTGACGAGAATCACTTTCATTGAAAGGGGTTGCCAAGCTTCCAAAAAACTACGAGATTCCTGAAATCTCAGCAAACATTTTTTCACCCAATCTTGATGATACTGGCAGGTAATGATCAGTACACCAATCCCACTTGGCTCACCTAATTTCGTTCTTTTCGGTTAAACCGTTCCTTTGCAGGAACCGTTTTCATGTTTAGGTTTGACTCTGTTTTCTCCTATATGGATACATGTAGTTGGAACTCTAAATCAAACACGGTTTGTGCTAGCTCTTTGAAACTTGGCAAAATAATGTAGTTCCAAGTTCTATCGCTATGGTTTGTGTCCTATTGAAGTAGCCCCAAGCAGAGACTGACGAGAATCACTTTCATTGAAAGGGGTTGCCAATCTTCCAAAAAACTACGAGTTTCCTGTAATCTCAGCAAACATTTTTTCACCCAATCTTGATGATACTTGCAGGTAATGATCAGTACACCAATCCCACTGAGCTCACCAAATTTCTTTCTTCTCGGTTAAACCGTTCCTTTGCAGGAACCGTTCTCATGTTTAGGTTTCACTCCGTTTTCTCCTATATGGATACATGTAGTTGGAACTCTAAATCAAACACGGTTTGTGCTAGCACTTTGAAACTTGCACAATAATGTACTTCCAAGTTCTATCGCTATGGTTTGTGTCCTATTGAAGTAGCCCCAAACAGAGACTGACGAGAATCACTTTCATTGAAAGGGGTTGCCAAGCTTCCAAAAAACTACGAGTTTCCTGTAATCTCAGCAAACATTTTTTCACCCAATCTTGATGATACTTGCAGGTAATGATCAGTATACCAATCCCACTTGGCTCACCAAATTTCGTTGTTTTCAGTTAAACCTATCCTTTGCAGAAACCGTTTTCAAATTTAGGTTTCACTCTGTTTTCTCCTATATGGATACATGTAGTTGGAACTCTAAATCAAACACGGTTTGTGCTAGCTCTTTGAAACTCGGCACAATAATGTAGTTCCAAGTTCTATCGCTATGGTTTGTGTCCTATTGAAGTAGCCCCAAGCAGAGACTGAGGAGAATCACTTTCATTGAAAGGGGTAGACAAACTTCCAAAAAACTACGAGATTCCTGAAATCTCAGCAACCATTTTTTCACCCAATCTTGAAGATACTTGCAGGTAATGATCAGTACACCAATCCCACTTGGTTCACCAAATTTCGTTCTTTTCGGTTAAACCGTTCCTTTGCAGGAACCGTTTTCATGTTAGGTTTCACTCTGTTTTCTCCTATATGGATACATGTAGTTGGAACTGTAAATCAAACACGGTTTTTGCTAGCTCTTTGAAACTTGGCACAATAATGTAGTTCCAAGTTCTATCTCTATGGTTTGTGTCCTATTGAAGTAGCCCCAAGCAGAGACTGACGAGAATCACTTTCATTGAAAGGGATTGCCAAGCTTCCAAAAAACTACGAGTTTCCTGAAATCTCAGGAAACATTTTTTCACCCAATCTTGATGATACTTGCAGGTAATGATCAGTACACCAATCCCAGTGGGCTCACCAAATTTCGTTCTTCTCGGTTAAACCGTTCCTTTGCAGGAATCGTTTTCCTGTTTAGGGTTCACTCTGTTTCCTCATATATGGATACATATAGTTGGAATTCTAAATCAAACACGGTTTGTTCTAGCTCTTTGAAACTTTCACAATAATGTAGTTCCAAGTTCTATCGCTATGGTTTGTGTCCTATTGAAGTAGCCCCAAGCAGAGACTGACGAGAATCACTTTCATTGAAAGGAGTTGCCAAGCTTCCAAAAAACTACGAGTTTCCTGAAATCTCAGCAAACATTTTTTCACCCAATCTTGATGAGACTTGCAGGTAATGATCAGTACACCAATCCCACTTGGCTCACCAAATTTCGTTCTTTTCGGTTAAACCGTTCCTTTGCAGAAACTGTTTTCATGTTTAGGTTTCACTCTGTTTTCTCCTATATGGATACATGCAGTTGGAACTCTAAATCAAACACGGTTTGTGCTAGCTCTTTGAAACTTGCACAATAATGTAGTTCCAAGTTCTATCGCTATGGTTTGTGTCCTATTGAAGTAGCCCCAAGCAGAGACTGACGAGAATCACTTTCATTTAAAGGGGTGCCAAGCTTCCAAAAAACTACGAGATTCCTGAATCTCAGCAACCATATGTTCACTCAATCTTGATGATACTTGCAGGTAATGATCAGTACACCAATCCCACTTGGATCACCAAATTTCGTTGTTTTCAGTTAAACCTATCCTTTGCAGAAACCGTGTTCAAGTTTAGGTTTCACTCTGTTTTCTCCTATATGGATACATGTAGTTGGAACTATAAATCAAACACGGTTTGTGCTAGCTCTTTGAAACTTGGCACAATAATGTAGTTCCAAGTTCTATCGCTATGGTTTGTGTCCTATTGAAGTAGCCCCAAGCAGAGACTGATGAGAATCACTTTCATTGAAAGGGGTTGCCAAGCTTCCAAAAACTACGAGTTTCCTGAAATCTCAGCAAACATTTTTTCACCCAATCTTGATGATACTTGCAGGTAATGATCAGTACACCAATCCCACTTGGTTCACCAAATTTCGTTCTTCTCAGTTAAACCGTTCCTTTGCAGGAACCGTTTTCATGTTTTGGTTTCACTCTGTTTTCTCCTATATGGATACATGTAGTTGGAACTCTAAATCAAACACGGTTTGTGCTAGCTCTTTGAAACTCGGCACAAAAATGTAGTTCCAAGTTCTATCGCTATGGTTTGTGTCCTATTGAAGTAGCCCCAAGCAGAGACTGAGGAGAATCACTTTCATTGAAAGGGGTAGACAAACTTCCAAAAAACTACGAGATTCCTGAAATCTCAGCAACCATTTTTTCACCCAATCTTGAAGATACTTGCAGGTAATGATCAGTACACCATTCCCACTTGGTACACCAAATTTCGTTCTTTTCGGTTAAACCGTTCCTTTGCAGGAACCGTTTTCATGTTAGGTTTCACTCTGTTTTCTCCTATATGGATACATGTAGTTGGAACTGTAAATCAAACACGGTTTGTGCTAGCTCTTTGAAACTTGGCACAATAATGTAGTTCCAAGTTCTATCTCTATGGTTTGTGTCCTATTGAAGTAGCCCCAAGCAGAGACTAACGAGAATCACTTTCATTGAAAGGGATTGCCAAGCTTCCAAAAAACTACGAGTTTCCTGAAATCTCAGGAAACATTTTTTCACCCAATCTTGATGATACTTGCAGGTAATGATCAGTACACCAATCCCAGTGGGCTCACCAAATTTCGTTCTTCTCGGTTAAACCGTTCCTTTGCAGGAATCGTTTTCCTGTTTAGGTTTCACTCTGTTTCCTCCTATATGGATACATATAGTTGGAATTCTAAATCAAACATGGTTTGTGCTAGCTCTTTGAAACTTTCACAATAATGTAGTTCCAAGTTCTATCGCTATGGTTTGTGTCCTATTGAAGTAGCCCCAAGCAGAGACTGACGAGAATCACTTTCATTGAAAGGAGTTGCCAAGCTTCCAAAAAACTACGAGTTTCCTGAAATCTCAGCAAACATTTTTTCACCCAATCTTGATGAGACTTGCAGGTAATGATCAGTACACCAATCCCACTTGGCTCACCAAATTTCGTTCTTTTTGGTTAAACCGTTCCTTTGCAGAAACTGTTTTCATGTTTAGGTTTCACTCTGTTTTCTCCTATATGGATACATGCAGTTGGAACTCTAAATCAAACACGGTTTGTGCTAGCTCTTTGAAACTTGGCACAATTATGTAGTTCCAAGTTCTATCGCTATGGATTGTGTCCAATTGAAGTAGCCCCAAGCAGAGACTGACGAGAATCACTTTAATTGAAAGGGATTGCCAAGCTTCAAAAAAACTACGAGTTTCCTGAAATCTCAGCAAACATTTTTTCACCCAATCTTGATGAGACTTGCAGGTAATGAACAGTACACCAATCCCACTTGGCTCACCAAATTTCGTTCTTCTCGGTTAATCCGTTCCTTTGCAGGAACCGTTTTCATGTTTAGTTATCACTCTGTTTTCTCTTATATGGATATATGTAGTTGGAACTCTAAATCAAACACGGTTTGTGCTACCTCTTTGAAACGTGGCACAATAATGTAGTTCCAAGTTCTATCGCTATGGTTTTTGTCCTATTGAAGTAGCCCCAAGCAGAGACTGACGAGAATCACTTTCATTGAAAGGGGTTGCCAAGCTTCCAAAAAACTACGAGTTTCCTGAAATCTCAGCAAACATTTTTTCACCCAATCTTGATGATACTTGCAGGTAATGATCAGTACACCAATCCCACCGGGCTCACCAAATTTCGTTCTTCTCGGTTAAACCGTTCATTAGTAGGAACCGTTTTCATGTTTAGGTTTCACTCTGTTTTCTAATCTGTATATACATGTAGTTGGAACTCTAAATCAAACACGGTTTGTGCTAGCTCTTTGAAACTTGGCACAATAATGTAGTTCCAAGTTCTATCGCTATGGTTTGTGTCCTATTGAAGTAGCCCCAAGCAGATACTGATGAGAATCACTTTCATTAAAGGGTTTGACAAGCTTCCAAAAAACTACGAGTTTCCTGAAATCTCAGCAAACATTTTTTCACCCAATCTTGATGAGACTTGCAGGTAATGATCAGTACACCAATCCCACTTGGTTCACCAAATTTCGTTCTTCTCGGTTAAACCGTTCCTTTGCAGGAACCGTTTTCATGTTTAGGTTTCACTCTGTTTTCTCCTATATGGATACATGTAGTTGGAACTCTAAATCAAACACGGTTTGTGCTAGCTCTTTGAAACTCGGCACAATAAGGTAGTTCCAAGTTTATATCGCTATGGTTTGTGTCCTATTGAAGTAGCCCCAAGCAGAGACTGAGGAGAATCACTTTCATTGAAAGGGGTTGACAAACTTCCAAAAAACTACGAGATTCCTGAAATCTCAGCAACCATTTTTTGACCCAATCTTGATGATACTTGCAGGTAATGATCAGTACACGAATCCCACTAGGTTCACCAAATTTCGTTCTTTTCGGTTAAACCGTTCCTTTGCAGGAACCGTTTTCATGTTAGGTTTCACTCTGTTTTCTCCTATATGGATATATGTAATTGGAATTCTAAATCAAACACGGTTTGTGCTAGCTCTTTGAAACTTGGCACAATAATGTAGTTCCAAGTTCTATCACTATGGTTTGTGTCCTATTGAAGTAGCCCCAAGCAGAGACTGACGAGAAACACTTTCATTGAACGGGGTTGCCAAGCTTCCAAAAAACTACGAGTTTCCTGAAATCTCAGCAAACATTTTTTCACCCAATCTTGATGATACTTGCAGGTAATGATCAGTACACCAATCCCACTTGGCTCACCAAATTTCGTTCTTTTCGGTTAAACCGTTCCTTTGCAGAAACTGTTTTCATGTTTAGGTTTCACTCTGTTTTCTCCTATATGGATACATGCAGTTGGAACTCTAAATCAAACACGGTTTGTGCTAGCTCTTTGAAACTTGGCACAATTATGTAGTTCCAAGTTCTATCGCTATGGATTGTGTCCTATTGAAGTAGCCCCAAGCAGAGACTGACGAGAATCACTTTAATTGAAAGGGATTGCCAAGCTTCCAAAAAACTACGAGTTTCCTGAAATCTCAGCAAACATTTTTTCACCCAATCTTGATGAGACTTGCAGGTAATGATCGGTACACCAATCCCACTTGGCTCACCAAATTTCGTTCTTCCCGGTTAAACCGTTCCTTTGCAGGAACCGTTTTCATGTTTAGGTTTCACTCTGTTTTCTCTTATATGGATATATGTAGTTGGAACTCTAAATCAAACACGGTTTGTGCTACCTCTTTGAAACGTGGCAGAATAATGTAGTTCCAAGTTCTATCGCTATGGTTTTTGTCCTATTGAAGTAGCCCCAAGCAGAGACTGACGAGAATCACTTTCATTGAAACGGGTTGCCAAGCTTCCAAAAAACTACGAGTTTCCTGAAATCTCAGCAAACATTTTTTCACCCAATCTTGATGATACTTGCAGGTAATGATCAGTACACCAATCCCACCGGGCTCACAAAATTTCGTTCTTCTCGGTTAAACCGTTCATTAGTAGGAACCGTTTTCATGTTTAGGTTTCACTCTGTTTTCTCCTCTGTATATACATGTAGTTGGAACTCTAAATCAAACACGGTTTGTGCTAGCTCTTTGAAACTTGGCACAATAATGTAGTTCCAAGTTCTATCGCTATGGTTTGTGTCCTATTGAAGTAGCCCCAAGCAGATACTGATGAGAATCACTTTCATTGAAAGGGTTTGACAAGCTTCCAAAAAACTACGAGTTTCCTGAAATCTCAGCAACCATATTTTCACCCAATCTTGATGATACTTGCAGGTAATGATCAGTACACCAATCCCACTGGGCTCACCAAATTTCGTTCTTCTCGGTTAAACCGTTCCTTTGCAGGAACCGTTTTCATGTTTAGGTTTCACTCTGTTTTCTCCTATATGGATACATGTAGTTGGAACTCTAAATCAAACACGGTTTGTGCTAGCTCTTTGAAACTCGGCACAATAAGGTAGTTCCAAGTTTATATCGCTATGGTTTGTGTCCTATTGAAGTAGCCCCAAGCAGAGACTGAGGAGAATCACTTTCATTGAAAGGGGTTGACAAACTTCCAAAAAACTACGAGATTCCTGAAATCTCAGCAACCATTTTTTGACCCAATCTTGATGATACTTGCAGGTAATGATCAGTACACGAATCCCACTAGGTTCACCAAATTTCGTTCTTTTCGGTTAAACCGTTCCTTTGCAGGAACCGTTTTCATGTTAGGTTTCACTCTGTTTTCTCCTATATGGATATATGTAATTGGAACTCTAAATCAAACACGGTTTGTGCTAGCTCTTTGAAACTTGGCACAATAATGTAGTTCCAAGTTCTATCACTATGGATTGTGTCCTATTGAAGTAGCCCCAAGCAGAGACTGACGAGAATCACTTTAATTGAAAGGGATTGCCAAGCTTCCAAAAAACTACGAGTTTCCTGAAATCTCATCAAACATTTTTTCACCCAATCTTGATGATACTTGCAGGTAATGATCAGTACACCAATCCCACCAGGCTCACCAAATTTCGTTCTTCTCGGTTAAACCGTTCATTAGTAGGAACCGTTTTCATGTTTAGGTTTCACTCTGTTTTCTCCTCTGTATATACATGTAGTTGGAACTCTAAATCAAACACGGTTTGTGCTAGCTCTTTGAAACTTGGCACAAAAATGTAGTTCCAAGTTCTATTGCTATGGTTTGTGTCCTATTGAAGTAGCCCCAAGCAGATA
This sequence comes from Urocitellus parryii, assembly GCF_045843805.1. Taxonomy (NCBI): domain Eukaryota; kingdom Metazoa; phylum Chordata; class Mammalia; order Rodentia; family Sciuridae; genus Urocitellus; species Urocitellus parryii. Next base: position 26,159 of record NW_027554088.1, on the reverse strand, counting down.
CTGATGAGAATTACTTTCATTGAAAGGGTTTGACAAGCTTCCAAAAAACTACGAGTTTCCTGAAATCTCAGCAACCATATTTTCACCCAATCTTGATGATACTTGCAGGTAATGATCAGTACACCAATCCCACTTGGTTCACCAAATTTTGTTCTTCTCGGTTAAACCGTTCCTTTGCAGGAACCGTTTTCATGTTTAGGTTTCACTCTGTTTTCTCCTATATGGATACATGTAGTTGGAACTCTAAATCAAACACGGTTTGAGCTAGCTCTTTGAAACTCGGCACAATAAGGTAGTTCCAAGTTTATATCGCTATGGTTTGTGTCCTTTTGAAGTAGCGCCAAGCAGAGACTGAGGAGAATCACTTTCATTGAAAGGGGTTGACAAACTTCCAAAAAACTACGAGATTCCTGAAATCTCAACAAACTTTTTTTCACCCAATCTTGATGATACTTGCAGGTAATGATCAGTACACCAATCCCACTTGGTTCACCAAATTTCGTTCTTTTCGGTTAAACCGTTCCTTTGCAGGAACCGTTTTCATGTTAGGTTTCACTCTGTTTTCTCCTATATGGATATATGTAATTTGAACTCTAAATCAAACACGGTTTGTGCTAGCTCTTTGAAACTTGGCACAATAATGTAGTTCCAAGTTCTATCGCTATGGTTTGTGTCCTATTGAAGTAGCCCCAAGCAGAGACTGACGAGAAACACTTTCATTGAACGGGGTTGCCAAGCTTCCAAAAAACTACGAGTTTCCTGAAATCTCAGGAAACATTTTTTCACCCAATCTTGATGATACTTGCAGGTAATGATCAGTACACCAATCCCACTGGGCTCACCAAATTTCGTTCTTCTCGGTTAAACCGTTGCTTTGCAGGAACCGTTTTCATGTTTAGGTTTCACTCTGTTTTCTCCTATATGGATACATGTAGTTGGTACTCTAAATCAAACACGGTTTGTGCTAGCTCTTTGAAATTTGGCACAATAATGTAGTTCCAAGTTCTATCGCTATTTTTTGTGTCCTATTGAAGTAGCCCCAAGCAGATACTGACGAGAATCACTTTCATTGAAAGGGGTTGACAAGCTTCCAAAAAACTACGAGATTCCTGAAATCTGAGCAACCATATTTTCACCCAATATTGATGATACTTGCAGGTAATGATCAGTACACCAATCCCACTTGGCTCACCAAAATTCGTTGTTTTCAGTTAAACCTATCCTTTGCAGAAACCGTTTTCAATTTTAGGTTTCACTCTGTTTTCTCCTATATGGATACATGTATTTGGAACTCTAAATCAAACACGGTTTGTGCTAGCTCTTTGAAACTTGGCACAATAATGTAGTTCCAAGTTCTATCACTATGGTTGGTGTCCTATTGAAGTAGCCCCAGGCAGAGACTGATGAGAATCACTTTCATTGAAAGGGGTTGCCAAGCTTCCAAAAAACTACGAGTTTCCTGAAATCTCAGCAAACATTTTTTCACCCAATCTTGATGATACTTGCAGGTAATGATCAGTACACCAATCCCACTGGGCTCACCAAATTTCGTTCTTCTCGGTTAAACCTATGCTTTGCAGGAACCGTTTTCTTGTTTAGGTTTCACTGTGTTTTCTCCTATATGGATACATATAGTTGGAACTCTAAATCAAACACGGTTTGTGCTAGCTCTTTGAAACTTGGCACAATAATGTAGTTCCAAGTTCTATCGCTATGGTTTGTGTCCTATTGAAGTAGCCCCAAGCAGATACTGACGAGAATAACTTTCATTGAAAAGGTTTGACAAGCTTCCAAAAAACTACGAGATTCCTGAAATCTCAGCAAACTTTTTTTCACCCAATCTTGATGATACTTGCAGGTAATGATCAGTACACCAATCCCACTTGGTTCAACGAATTTCGTTCTTCTCGGTTAAACCGTTCCTTTGCAGGAACCGTTTTCCTGTTTAGGTTTCACTCTGTTTTCTCCTATATGGATACATGTAGTTGGAACCCTAAATCACACCCGGTTTGTGCTAGCTCTTTGAAACTTGCACAATAATGTACTTCCAAGTTCTATCGCTATGGTTTGTGTCCTATTGAAGTAGCCCCAAGCAGACACTGACGAGAATCACATTCATTGAGGGGGTTGCCGAGCTTCCAAAAAACTACGAGTTTTCTGAAATCTCAGCAAACATTTTTTCACCCAATCTTGATGATACTTGCAGGTAAAGATCAGTACACCAATCCCACTGGGCTTACCAAATTTAGTTCTTCTCAGTTAAACCGTTCCTTTGCAGGAACCGTTTTCATGTTAGGTTTCACTCTGTTTTCTCCTATATGGATACATGTAGTTGGAACTGTAAATCAAACACAGTTTGTGCTATCTCTTTGAAACTTAGACAATAATGTAGTTCCAAGTTCTATCGCTATGGTTTGTGTCCTATTGAAGTAGCCCCAAGCAGAGACTGACGAGAATCACTTTCATTGAAAGGGGTTGCCAAGCTTCCAAAAAACTACGAGTTTCCTGAAATCTCAGCAAATATTTTTTCACCCAATGTTGATGATACTTGCAGGTAATGATCAGTACACCAATCACACTGGGCTCAGCAAATTTTGTTCTTCTCGGATAAACCGTTCCTTTGCCGGAACCGTTTTCATGTTTAGGTTTCACTCTGTTTTCTCCTATATGGATACATGTAGTTGGAACTGTAAATCAAACAAGGTTTGTGCTAGCTCTTTGAAACTTGCACAATAATGTACTTCCAAGTTCTATCGCTATGGTTTGTGTCCTATTGAAGTAGCCCCAAGCAGAGACTGACGAGAATCACTTTCATTGAAAGGGGTTGCCAAGCTTCCAAAAAACTACGAGTTTCCTGTAAACTCAGCAAACATTTTTTTACCCAATCTTGATGATACTTGCAGGTAATGATCAGTACACCAATCCCACTTGGCTCACCAAATTTCGTTGTTTTCAGTTAAACCTATCCTTTGCAGAAACCGTTTTCAAGTTTAGGTTTCACTCTGTTTTCTCCTATACGGATACATGTAGTTGGAACTCTAAATTAAACACGGTTTGTGCTAGCTCTTTGAAACTTGGCACAATAATGTAGTTCCAAGTTTTATCGCTATGGTTTGTGTCCTATTGAAGTAGCCCCAAGCAGAGACTGACGAGAATCACTTTCATTGAAAGGGGTTGCCAAGCTTCCAAAAAACTACGAGTTACCTGAAATCTCAGCAAACATTTTTTCACCCAATCTTGATGATACTTGCTGGTAATGATCAGTACACCAATCCCACTTGGCTCACCAAAATTCGTTCTTCTCGGTTAAACCGTTCCTTTGCAGGAACCGTTTTCATGTTTAGGTTTCACTCTGTTTTCTCTTATATGGATACATGTACTTGGAACTCTAAATCAAACACGGTTTGTGCTCCCTCTTTGAAACTCGGCACAATGATGTAGTTCCAAGTTCTATCACTATGGTTTGTGTCCTATTGAAGTAGCCCCAAGCAGAGACTGACGAGAATCACTTTCATTGAAAGGGGTTGCCAAGCTTCCAAAAATCTACGAGTTTCCTGAAATCTCAGCAAACATTTTTTCACCCAATCTTGATGATACTTGCAGGTAATGATCAGTACACCAATCCCACTTGGCTCGCCAAATTTCGTCCTTCTCGGTTAAACCGTTCCTCGGCAGGAACCGTTTTCATGTGTAGGTTTCCCTCTGTTTTCTCCTATATGGATACATGTAGTTGCAACTCTAAATCAAACACGGTTTGTGCTAGCTCTTTGAAACTTGGCACAATAATGTAGTTCCAAGTTCTATCGCTATGGTTTGTGTCCTTTTGATGTAGCCCCAAGCAGAGACTGACAAGAATCACTTTCATTGAAAGGGGATGCCAAGCTTCCAAAATCTACAAGTTTCCTGAAATCTCAGCAAACATTTTTTCACCCAATCTTGATGATACTTGCAGGTAATGATCAGTACACCAATCCCACTTGGCTCACCAAATTTCGTTCTTTTCGGTTAAACCGTTCCTTTGCAGAAACAGTTTACATGTTTAGGTTTCACTCTGTTTTCTCCTATATGGATACATGTATTTGGAACTCTAAATCAAACACGGTTTGTGCTAGCTCTTTGAAACTTGGCACAATAATGTAGTTCCAAGTTCTATCGCTATGGTTTGTGTCCTATTGAAGTAGCCCCAAGCAGAGACTGACGAGAATCACTTCCATTGAAAGGGGTTGCCAAGCTTCCAAAAAACTACGAGTTTCCTGAATTCTCAGCAAACATTTTTTCACCCAATCTTGATGATACTTGCAGGTAATGATCAGTACACCAATCCCACTGGGCTCACCAAATTTCGTTCTTCTCGGTTAAACCGTTCCTGCAGGAACCGTTTTCCTGTTTAGGTTTCACTCTGTTTTCTCCTATATGGATTCATGCAGTTGCAACTCTAAATCAAACACGGTTTGTGCTAGCTCTTTGAAACTTGGCACAATTATGTAGTTCCAAGTTCTATCGCTATGGATTGTGTCCTATTGAAGTAGCCCCAAGCAGAGACTGACGAGAATCACTTTCATTGAAAGGGTTTGCAAAGCTTCCAAAAAACTATGAGTTTCCTGAAATCTCAGCAAACATTTTTTCAACCAATCTTGATGAGACTTGCAGGTAATGATCGGTACACCAATCCCACTTGGCTCACCAAATTTCGTTCTTCTCGGTTAAACCGTTCTTTTGCAGGAACCGTTTTCATGTTTAGGTTTCACTCTGTTTTCTCCTATACGGATACATGTATTTGGAACTCTAAATCAAACATGGTTTGTGCTAGCTCTTTGAAACTTGGCACAATAATGTAGTTCCAAGTTCTATCGCTATGGTTTGTGTCCTATTGAAGTAGCCCCAAGCAGAGACTGACGAGAATCACTTTCATTGAAAGGGGTTGCCAAGCTTCCAAAAAACTACGAGTTTCCTGAAATCTCAGCAAACCTTTTTTCACCCAATCTTTATGATACTTGCAGGTAATGATCAGTACAACAATCCCACTTGGCTCACCAAATTTCGTTCTTCTAGGTTAAACCGTTCCTTTGCAGGAACCGTTTTCCTGTTTAGGTTTCACTCTGTTTTTTCCTATATGGATACATGTAGTTGGAACTATAAATCAAACACGGTTTGTGCTAGCTCTTTGAAACTTGGCACAATAATGTAGTTCCAAGTTCTATCGCTATGGTTTGTGTCCTATTGAAGTAGCCCCAAGCAGAGACTGATGAGAATCACTTTCATTGAAAGGGGTTGCCAAGCTTCCAAAAACTACGAGTTTCCTGAAATCTCAGCAAACATTTTTTCACCCAATCTTGATGATACTTGCAGGTAATGATCAGTACACCAATCCCACTGGGCTCACCAAATTTTGTTCTTCTCGGTTAAACCGTTCCTTTGCCGGAACCGTTTTCATGTTTAGGTTTCACTCTGTTTTCTCCAATATGGATACATGTAGTTGGAACTCTAAATCAAACACGGTTTGTGCTAGCTCTTTGAACCTTGGCACAATAATGTAGTTCCAAGTTCTATCGCTATGGTGTGTGTCCTATAGACGTATCCCCAAGCAGAAACTGACGAGAATCACTTTTATTGAAAGGGGTTGCGAAGGTTCCAAAAACTACGAGTTTCCTGAAATCTCAGCAAACATTTTTTCACCCAATCTTCATGATACTTGCAGGTAATGATCAGTACACCAATCCCACTTGGCTCACCAAATTTCGTTGTTTTCAGTTAAACCTATCCTTTGCAGAAACCGTTTTCAAGTTTAGGTTTCACTCTGTTTTCTCCTATATGGATACATGTTGTTGGAACTCTAAATCAAACACTGTTTGTGTAGCTCTTTGAAACTTGGCACAATAATGTAGTTCCAAGTTCTATCGCTATTGTTTGTGTCCTATTGAAGTAGCCCCAAGCAGAGACTGATGAGAATCACTTTCATTGAAAGGGGTTGCCAAGCTTCCAAAAAACTACGAGTTTCCTGAAACTCAGCAAACCTTTTTTCACCCAATCTTGATGATACTTGCATGTAATGATCAGTACACCAATCCCACTGGGCTCACCAAACTTCGTTCTTCTCGGTTAAACCGTTCCTTTGTAGGAACCGTTTTCATGTTTAGGTTTCACTCTGTTTTCTCCTATATGGATACATGTAGTTGGAACTGTAAATCAAACACGGTTTGTGCTAGCTCTTTGAAACTTGGCACAATAATGTAGTTCCAAGTTCTATCGCTATGGTGTGTGTCCTATTGAAGTAGCCCCAAGCAGAGACTGACGAGAATCACTTTCATTGAAAGTGGTTGCCAAGCTTCCAAAAAACTACGAGTCTCCTGAAATCTCAGCAAAAATTTTTTCACCCAATCTTGATGATACTTGCAGGTAATGATCAGTACACCAATTCCACTTGGCTCACCACATTTCGTTCTTCTCGGTTAAACCATTCCTTTGCAGGAACCGTTTTCATGTTTAGGTTTCACTCTGTTTTCTCCTATATGGATACATGTAGTTGGAACTCTAAATCAAACACGGTTTGTGCTAGCTCTTTGAAACTTGGCACAATAATGTAGTTCCAAGCTCTATCGCTATGGTGTGTGTCCTATAGACGTATCCCCAAGCAGAAACTGACGAGAATCAATTTTATTGAAAGGGGTTGCCAAGGTTCCAAAAAACTACGAGTTTCCTGAAATCTCAGCAAACTTTTTTTCACCCAATCTTGATGATACTTGCAGGTAATGATCAGTACACCAATCCCACTCGGCTCAACAAATTTCGTTCTTTTCGGTTAAACCGTTCCTTTGCATGAACCGTTTTCATATTTAGGTTTCACTCTGTTTTCTCCTATATGGATACATGTAGTTGGAACTCTAAATCAAACATGGTTTGTGCTAGCTCTTTGAAACTTGGCACAATAATGTAGTTCCAAGTTCTATCGCTATGGTTTGTGTCCTATTGAAGTAGCCCTAAGCAGAGACTGACGAGAATCACTTTCATTGAAAGGGGTTGCCAAGCTTCCAAAATCTACGAGTTTCCTGAAATCTCAGCAAACCTTTTTTCACCCAATCTTGATGATACTTGCAGTTAATGATCACTACACCAATCCCACTTGGCTCACCAAATTTCGTTCTTCTCGGTTAAACCGTTCCTTTGCAGGAACCGTTTTCATGTTTAGGTTTCACTCTGTTTTCTCCTATATGGATACATGTAGTTGGAACTCTAAATCAAACACGGTTTGTGCTAGCTCTTTGAAACTTGGCACAATAATGTAGTTCCAAGTTCTATCGGTATGGTTTGTGTCCTATTGAAGTAGCCCCAAGCAGAGACTGATGAGAATCACTTTAATTGAAAGGGGTTGCGAAGCTTCCAAAAAACTACGAGTTTCCTGAAATCTCAGCAAACATTTTTTCACGCAAACTTGATGATACTTGCAGGTAATGATCAGTACACCAATCCCACTGGGCTCACCAAATTTCGTTCTTCTCGGTTAAACCGTTGCTTTGCAGGAACCGTTTTCTGTTTAGGTTTCACTCTGTTTTCTCCTATATGGAAACATTTAGTTGGAACTCTAAATCAAACACGGTTTGTGCTAGCTCTTTGAAACTTGCACAATAATGTAGTTCCAAGTTCTATCGCTATGGTTTGTGTCCTATTGAAGTAGCCCCAAGCAGAGACTGACGAGAATCACTTTCATTTAAAGGGGTGCCAAGCTTCCAAAAAACTACGAGATTCCTGAATCTCAGCAACCATATGTTCACTCAATCTTGATGATACTTGCAGGTAATGATCAGTACACCAATCCCACTTGGCTCACCAAATTTCGTTGTTTTCAGTTAAACATATCCTTTGCAGAAACCGTTTTCAAGTTTAGGTTTCACTCTGTTTTCTCCTATATGGATACATGTAGTTGGAACTATAAATCAAACACGGTTTGTGCTAGCTCTTTGAAACTTGGCACAATAATGTAGTTCCAAGTTCTATCGCTATGGTTTGTGTCCTATTGAAGTAGCCCCAAGCAGAGACTGATGAGAATCACTTTCATTGAAAGGGGTTGCCAAACTTCCAAAAACTACGAGTTTCCTGAAATCTCAGCAAACATTTTTTCACCCAATCTTGATGATACTTGCAGGTAATGATCAGTACACCAATCCCACTGGGCTCACCAAATTTTGTTCTTCTCGGTTAAACCGTTCCTTTGCCGGAACCGTTTTCATGTTTAGGTTTCACTCTGTTTTCTCCAATATGGATACATGTAGTTGGAACTCTAAATCAAACACGGTTTGTGCTAGCTCTTTGAACCTTGGCACAATAATGTAGTTCCAAGTTCTATCGCTATGGTGTGTGTCCTATAGACGTATCCCCAAGCAGAAACTGACGAGAATCAGTTTTATTGAAAGGGGTTGCCAAAGTTCCAAAAACTACGAGTTTCCTGAAATCTCAGCAAACATTTTTCACCCAATCTTCATGATACTTGCAGGTAATGATCAGTACACCAATCCCACTTGGCTCACCAAATTTCGTTGTTTTCAGTTAAACCTATCCTTTGCAGAAACCGTTTTCAAGTTTAGTTTCACTCTGTTTTTTCCTATATGAATACATGTTGTTGGAACTCTAAATCAAACACTGTTTGTGTAGCTCTTTGAAACTTGGCACAATAATGTAGTTCCAAGTTCTATCGCTATTGTTTGTGTCCTATTGAAGTAGCCCCAAGCAGAGACTGATGAGAATCACTTTCATTGAAAGGGGTTGCCAAGCTTCCAAAAAACTACGAGTTTCCTGAAACTCAGCAAACCTTTTTTCACCCAATCTTGATGATACTTGCATGTAATGATCAGTACACCAATCCCACTGGGCTCACCAAACTTCGTTCTTCTCGGTTAAACCGTTCCTTTGTAGGAACCGTTTTCATGTTTAGGTTTCACTCTGTTTTCTCCTATATGGATACATGTAGTTGGAACTGTAAATCAAACACGGTTTGTGCTAGCTCTTTGAAACTTGGCACAATAATGTAGTTCCAAGTTCTATCGCTATGGTGTGTGTCCTATTGAAGTAGCCCCAAGCAGAGACTGACGAGAATCACTTTCATTGAAAGTGGTTGCCAAGCTTCCAAAAAACTACGAGTCTCCTGAAATCTCAGCAAAAATTTTTTCACCCAATCTTGATGATACTTGCAGGTAATGATCAGTACACCAATTCCACTTGGCTCACCAAATTTCGTTCTTCTCGGTTAAACCATTCCTTTGCAGGAACCGTTTTCATGTTTAGGTTTCACTCTGTTTTCTCCTATATGGATACATGTAGTTGGAACTCTAAATCAAACACGGTTTGTGCTAGCTCTTTGAAACTTGGCACAATAATGTAGTTCCAAGCTCTATCGCTATGGTGTGTGTCCTATAGACGTATCCCCAAGCAGAAACTGACGAGAATCAATTTTATTGAAAGGGGTTGCCAAGGTTCCAAAAAACTACGAGTTTCCTGAAATCTCAGCAAACTTTTTTTCACCCAATCTTGATGATACTTGCAGGTAATGATCAGTACACCAATCCCACTGGGCTCAACAAATTTCGTTCTTTTCGGTTAAACCGTTCCTTTGCATGAACCGTTTTCATATTTAGGTTTCACTCTGTTTTCTCCTATATGGATACATGTAGTTGGAACTCTAAATCAAACATGGTTTGTGCTAGCTCTTTGAAAATTGGCACAATAATGTAGTTCCAAGTTCTATCGCTATGGTTTGTGTCCTATTGAAGTAGCCCTAAGCAGAGACTGACGAGAATCACTTTCATTGAAAGGGGTTGCCAAGCTTCCAAAATCTACGAGTTTCCTGAAATCTCAGCAAACCTTTTTTCACCCAATCTTGATGATACTTGCAGTTAATGATCACTACACCAATCCCACTTGGCTCACCAAATTTCGTTCTTCTCGGTTAAACCGTTCCTTTGCAGGAACCGTTTTCATGTTTAGGTTTCACTCTGTTTTCTCCTATATGGATACATGTAGTTGGAACTCTAAATCAAACACGGTTTGTGCTAGCTCTTTGAAACTTGGCACAATAATGTAGTTCCAAGTTCTATCGGTATGGTTTGTGTCCTATTGAAGTAGCCCCAAGCAGAGACTGATGAGAATCACTTTAATTGAAAGGGGTTGCGAAGCTTCCAAAAAACTACGAGTTTCCTGAAATCTCAGCAAACATTTTTTCACGCAAACTTGATGATACTTGCAGGTAATGATCAGTACACCAATCCCACTGGGCTCACCAAATTTCGTTCTTCTCGGTTAAACCGTTGCTTTGCAGGAACCGTTTTCTGTTTAGGTTTCACTCTGTTTTCTCCTATATGGAAACATTTAGTTGGAACTCTAAATCAAACACGGTTTGTGCTAGCTCTTTGAAACTTGCACAATAATGTAGTTCCAAGTTCTATCGCTATGGTTTGTGTCCTATTGAAGTAGCCCCAAGCAGAGACTGACGAGAATCACTTTCATTTAAAGGGGTGCCAAGCTTCCAAAAAACTACGAGATTCCTGAATCTCAGCAACCATATGTTCACTCAATCTTGATGATACTTGCAGGTAATGATCAGTACACCAATCCCACTTGGCTCACCAAATTTCGTTGTTTTCAGTTAAACATATCCTTTGCAGAAACCGTTTTCAAGTTTAGGTTTCACTCTGTTTTCTCCTATATGGATACATGTAGTTGGAACTATAAATCAAACACGGTTTGTGCTAGCTCTTTGAAACTTGGCACAATAATGTAGTTCCAAGTTCTATCGCTATTGTTTGTGTGCTATTGAAGTAGCCCCAAGCAGAGACTGACGAGAATCACTTTCATGGAAAGGTGTTGCCAAGCTTCCAAAATCTACGAGTTTCCTGAAATCTCAGCAAACATTTTTTCACCCAATCTTGATGATACTTGCAGGTAATGATCAGTACACCAATCCCACTTGGTTCACCAAATTTCGTTCTTTTCGGTTAAACCGTTCCTTTGCAGGAACCGTTTTCATGTTTAGGTTTCACTCTGTTTTCTCCTATATGGATACATGTAGTTGGAACTCTAAATCAAACACGGTTTGTGCTAGCTCTTTGAAACTTGGCACAATAATGTAGTTCCAAGCTCTATCGCTATGGTGTGTGTCCTATAGACGTATCCCCAAGCAGAAACTGACGAGAATCAATTTTATTGAAAGGGGTTGCCAAGGTTCCAAAAAACTACGAGTTTCCTGAAATCTCAGCAAACTTTTTTTCACCCAATCTTGATGATACTTGCAGGTAATGATCAGTACACCAATCCCACTCGGCTCAACAAATTTCGTTCTTTTCGGTTAAACCGTTCCTTTGCATGAACCGTTTTCATATTTAGGTTTCACTCTGTTTTCTCCTATATGGATACATGTAGTTGGAACTCTAAATCAAACATGGTTTGTGCTAGCTCTTTGAAACTTGGCACAATAATGTAGTTCCAAGTTCTATCGTTATGGTTTGTGTCCTATTGAAGTAGCCCTAAGCAGAGACTGACGAGAATCACTTTCATTGAAAGGGGTTGCCAAGTTTCCAAAAAACTACGAGTTTCCTCAAATCTCAGCAAACCTTTTTTCACCCAATCTTGATGATACTTGCAGTTAATGATCACTACACCAATCCCACTTGGCTCACCAAATTTCGTTCTTTTTGGTTAAACCGTTCCTTTGCAGGAACCGTTTTCCTGTTTAGGTTTCACTCTGTTTTCTCCTATATGGATATATGTAATTGGAACTCTAAATCAAACACGGTTTGTGCTAGCTCTTTGAAACTTACCACAATAATGTAGTTCCAAGTTCTATCGCTATGGTTTGTGGCCTATTGAAGTAGCCCCAAGCAGAGACTGATGAGAATCACTTTCATTGAAAGGGGTTGCCAAGCTTCCAAAAAACTACGAGTTTCCTGAAATCTCAGCAAACATTTTTTCACCCAATCTTGATGATACTTGCAGGTAATGATCAGTACACCAATCCCACTGGGCTCACCAAATTTTTTTCTTCTCGGTTAAACCGTTCCTTTGCCGGAACCTTTTTCATGTTTAGGTTTCACTCTGTTTTCTCCTATATGGATACATGTAGTTGGAACTCTAAACCAAACACGGTTTGTGCTAGCTCTTTGAACCTTGGCACAATAATGTAGTTCCAAGTTCTATAGCTATGGTGTGTGTCCTACAGACGTATCCCCAAGCAGAAACTGACGAGAATCACTTTTATTGAAAGGGGTTACCAAGGTTCCAAAAAACTACGAGTTTCCTGAAATCTCAGCAAACATTTTTTCACCAATCTTGATGATACTTGAAGGTAATGATCAGTACAACAATCCCACTTGGTTCACCAAATTTCGTTCTTTTCGGTTAAACCGTTCCTTTGCATGAACCGTTTTCATATTTAGGTTTCACTCTGTTTTCTCCTATATGGATACATGTAGTTGGAACTCCAAATCAAACACGATTTGTGCTAGCTCTTTGAAACTTGGCACAATAATGTAGTTCCAAGTTCTATCGCTATGGTTTGTGTCCTATTGAAGTAGCCCTAAGCAGAGACTGACGAGAATCACTTTCATTGAAAGGGGTTGCCAAGCTTCCAAAAAACTACGAGTTTCCTGAAATCTCAGCAAACATTTTTTCACCCAATCTTGATGATACTTGCAGTTAATGATCACTACACCAATCCCACTTGGCTCACCAAATTTCATTCTTTTTGGTTAAAACGTTCCTTTGCAGGAACCGTTTTCCTGTTTAGGTTTCATTCTGTTTTCTCCTATATGGATATATGTAATTGGAACTCTAAATCAAACACGGTTTGTGCTAGCTCTTTGAAACTTGGCACAATAATGTAGTTCCAAGTTCTATCACTATGGTTTGTGTCCTATTGAAGTAGCCCCAAGCAGAGACTGACGAGAATCACTTTCATTGAAAGGGGTTGCCGAGCTTCCAAACAACTACGAGTTTCCTGAAATCTCAGCAAACATTTTTTAACCCAATCTTGATGATACTTGCAGGTAATGATCAGGAAACCAATCCCACTGGGCTTACCAAATTTAGTTCTTCTCAGTTAAACCGTTCCTTTGCAGGAACCGTTTTACTGTTTAGGTTTCACTCTGTTTTCTCCTATAGGGATACATGTAGTTGGTACTCTAAATCAAACACGGTTTGTGCTAGCTCTTTGAAACTTGCACAATAATGTAGTTCCAAGTTCTATCGCTATTGTTTGTGTGCTATTGAAGTAGCCCCAAGCAGAGACTGACGAGAATCACTTTCATGGAAAGGTGTTGCCAAGCTTCCAAAATCTACGAGTTTCCTGAAATCTCAGCAAACATTTTTTCACCCAATCTTGATGATACTTGCAGGTAATGATCAGTACACCAATCCCACTTGGTTCACCAAATTTCGTTCTTTTCGGTTAAACCGTTCCTTTGCATGAACCGTTTTCATATTTAGGTTTCACTCTGTTTTCTCCTATATGGATACATGTAGTTGGAACTCTAAATCAAACACGGTTTGTGCTAGCTCTTTGAAACTTGGCACAATAATGTAGTTCCAAGTTCTATCGCTATGGTTTGTGTCCAATTGAAGTAGCCCCAAGAAGAGACTGACGAGAATCACTTTCATTGAAAGGGGTTGCCAAGCTTCCAAAAAACTACGAGTTTCCTGAAATCTCAGCAACCATTTTTTCACCCAATCTTGATGATACTTGCAGGTAATGATCAGTACACCAATCCCACTGGGCTTACCAAATTTAGTTCTTCTCAGTTAAACCGTTCCTTTGCAGGAACCGTTTTCATGTTTAGGTTTCACTCTGTTTTCTCCTATATGGATACATGTAGTTGGAACTCTAAATCAAACACGGTTTGTGCTAGCTCTTTGAAACTTGCACAATAATGTAGTTCCAAGTTCTATCGCTATGGTTTGTGTCCTATTGAAGTAGCCCCAAGCAGAGACTGACGAGAATCCCTTTCATTGAAAGGGGTTGCCAAGCTTCCAAAAAACTACGAGTTTCCTGAAATCTCAGCAAACATTTTTTCACCCAATCTTGATGATACTTGCAGGTAATGATCAGTGCACCAATCCCACTTGGTTCACCAAATTTCGTTCTTTTCGGTTAAACCGTTCCTTTGCATGAACCGTTTTCATATTTAGGTTTCACTCTGTTTTCTCCTATATGGATACATGTAGTTGGAACTCTAAATCAAACACGGTTTGTGCTAGCTCTTTGAAACTTGGCACAATAATGTAGTTCCAAGTTCTATCACTATGGTTTGTGTCCTATTGAAGTAGCCCTAAGCAGAGACTGACAAGAATCACTTTCATTGAAAGGGGTTGCCAAGCTTCCAAAAAACTACGAGTTTCCTGAAATCTCAGCAAACCTTTTTTCACCCAATCTTGATGATACTTGCAGTTAATGATCACTACACCAATCCCACTTGGCTCACCAAATTTCATTCTTTTTGGTTAAACCGTTCCTTTGCAGGAACCGTTTTCCTGTTTAGGTTTCACTCTGTTTTCTCCTATATGGATATATGTAATTGGAACTCTAAATCAAACACGGTTTGTGCTAGCTCTTTGAAACTTGGCACAATAATGTAGTTCCAAGTTCTATCGGTATGGTTTGTGTCCTATTGAAGTAGCCCCAAGCAGAGACTGACGAGAATCACTTTCATTGAAAGGGGTTGCCGAGCTTCCAAAAAACTACGAGTTTCCTGAAATCTCAGCAACCATTTTTTCACCCAATCTTGATGATACTTGCAGGTAATGATCAGTACACCAATCCCACTGGGCTTACCAAATTTAGTTCTTCTCAGTTAAACCGTTCCTTTGCAGGAACCGTTTTCATGTTTAGGTTTCACTCTGTTTTCTCCTATATGGATACATGTAGTTGGAACTCTAAATCAAACACGGTTTGTGCTAGCTCTTTGAAACTTGCACAATAATGTAGTTCCAAGTTCTATCGCTATGGTTTGTGTCCTATTGAAGTAGCCCCAAGCAGAGACTGACGAGAATCACTTTCATTGAAAGGGGTTGCCAAGCTTCCAAAAAACTACGAGTTTCCTGAAATCTCAGCAAACATTTTTTCACCCAAACTTGATGATACTTGCAGGTAATGATCAGTACACCAATCCCACTGGGCTCAGCAAATTTTGTTCTTCTCAGTTAAACCGTTCCTTTGCCGGAACCGTTTTCATGTTTACGTTTCACTCTGTTTTCTCCTATATGGATACATGTAGTTGGAACTCTAAATCAAACACGGTTTGTGCTAGCTCTTTGAAACTTGCACAATAATGTACTTCCAAGTTCTATCGCTATGGTTTGTGTCCTATTGAAGTAGCACCAAACAGAGACTGACGAGAATCACTTTCATTGAAAGGGGTTGCCAAGCTTCCAAAAAACTACGAGTTTCCTGTAATCTCAGCAAACATTTTTTCACCCAATCTTGATGATACTTGCAGGTAATGATCAGTACACCAATCCCACTTGGCTCACCAAATTTCGTTGTTTTCAGTTAAACCTATCCTTTGCAGAAACCGTTTTCAAATTTAGGTTTCACTCTGTTTTATCCTATATAGATACATGTAGTTGGAACTCTAAATCAAACACGGTTTGTGCTAGCTCTTTGAAACTTGGCACAATAATGTAGTTCCAAGTTCTATCGCTATGGTTTGTGTCCTATTGAAGTAGCCCCAAGCAGAGACTGATGAGAATCACTTTCATTGAAAGGGGTTGCCAAGCTTCCAAAAAACTACGAGTTTCCTGAAACTCAGCAAACCTTTTTTCACCCAATCTTGATGATACTTGCAGGTAATGATCAGTACACCAATCCCACTGGGCTCACCAAACTTCGTTCTTCTCGGTTAAACCGTTCCTTTGTAGGAACCGTTTTCATTTTAGGTTTCACTCTGTTTTCTCCTATATGGATACATGTAGTTGGAACTCTAAATCAAACACGGTTTGTGCTAGCTCTTTGAAACTTGGCACAATAATGTATTCCAAGGTTTATCGCTATGGTTTGTGTCCTATTGAAGTAGCCCCAAGCAGAGACTGACGAGAATCACTTTCATTGAAAGGGGTTGCCAAGCTTCCAAAAATCTATGAGATTCCTGAAATCTCAGCAAACATTTTTTCACCCAATCTTGATGATACTTGGAGGTAATGATCAGTACACCAATCCCACTTGGTTCACCAAATTTCGTTCTTTTCGGTTAAACCGTTCCTTTGCAGGAACCGTTTTCATGTTTAGGTTTTCACTCTGTTTTCTCCTATATGGATACATGTATTTGGAACTGTAAATCAAACACGGTTTGTGCTAGCTCTTTGAAACTTGGCACAATAATGTAGTTCCAAGTTCTATCGCTATGGTGTGTGTCCTGTTGAAGTAGCCCCAAGCAGAGACTGACGAGAATCACTTTCATTGAAAGTGGTTGCCAAAATTCCAAAAAACTACGAGTCTCCTGAAATCTCAGCAAAAATTTTTTCACCCAATCTTGATGATACTTGCAGGTAATGATCAGTACACCAATCCCACTTGGCTCACCAAATTTCGTTCTTCTCGGTTAAACCATTCCTTTGCAGGAACCGTTTTCATGTTTAGGTTTCACTCAGTTTTCTCCTCTATGGATACATGTAGTTGGAACTCCAAATCAAACACGGTTTGTGCTAGCTCTTTGAAACTTGGCACAATAATGTAGTTCCAAGTTCTATCGCTATGGTTTGTGTCCTATTGAAGTAGCCCCAAGCAGAGACTGACGAGAATCACTTTCATTGAAAGGGGTTGCCGAGCTTCCAAAAACTACGAGTTTCCTGAAATCTCAGCAAACATTTTTTCACCCAATCTTGATGATACTTGCAGGTAATGATCAGTACAGCAATCCCACTGGGCTCACCAAATTTCGTTCTTCTCGGTTAAACCGTTCCTTTGCAGGAACCGTTTTCCTGTTTTGGTTTCACTCTGTTTTCTCCTATATGGATACATGTAGTTGGAACTCTAAATCAAACACGGTTTGTGCTAGCTCTTTGAAACTTGGCACAATAATGTAGTTCCAAGTTCTATCGCTATGGTTTGTGTCCTATCGAAGTAGCCCTAAGCAGAGACTGACGAGAATCACTTTCATTGAAAGGGGTTGCCAAGCTTCCAAAAAACTACGAGTTTCCTGAAATCTCAGCAAACATTTTTTTCACCCAATCTTGATGATACTTGCAGTTAATGATCACTACACCAATCCCACTTCGCTCGCCAAATTTCGTTCTTTTTGGTTAAACCGTTCCTTTGCAGGAACCGTTTTCCTGTTTGGGTTTCACTCTGTTTTCTCCTATATGGATATATGTAATTGGAACTCTAAATCAAACACGGTTTGTGCTAGCTCTTTGAAACTTGGCACAATAATGTAGTTCCAAGTTCTGTCTGTATGGTTTGTGTCCTATTGAAGTAGCCCCAAGCAGAGACTTATGAGAATCACTTTCATTGAAAGGGGTTGCCGAGCTTCCAAAAAACTACGAGTTTCCTGAAATCTCAGCAAACATTTTTTCACCCAATCTTGATGATACTTGCAGGTAATGATCAGTAAACCAATCCCACTGGGCTCAGCAAATTTTGTTCTTCTCGGTTAAACCGTTCCTTTGCCGGAACCGTTTTCATGTTTACGTTTCACTCTGTTTTCTCCTATATGGATACATGTAGTTGGAACTGTAAATCAAACACGGTTTGTGCTAGCTCTTTGAAACTTGCACAATAATGTACTTCCAAGTTCTATCGCTATGGTTTTTGTCCTATTGAAGTAGCCCCAAGCAGAGACTGACGAGAATCACTTTCATTGAAAGGGGTTGCCAAGCTTCCAAAAAACTCCGAGTTTCCTGTAATCTCAGCAAACATTTTTTCACCCAATCTTGATGATACTTGCAGGTAATGATCAGTACACCAATCCCACTAGGCTCACCAAATTTCGTTGTTTTCAGTTAAACCTATCCTTTGCAGAAACCGTTTTCAAGTTTAGGTTTCACTCTGTTTTCTCCTATATGGATACATGTAGTTGGAACTCTAAATCAAACACGGTTTGTGCTAGCTCTTTGAAACTTGGCACAATAATGTAGTTCCAAGTTCTATCGCTATGGTTTGTGTCCTATTGAAGTAGCCCCAAGCAGAGACTGATGAGAATCACTTTCATTGAAAGGGGTTGCCAAGCTTCCAAAAAACTACGAGTTTCCTGAAATCTCAGCAAACATTTTTTCACCCAATCTTGATGATACTTGCAGGTAATGATCAGTACACCAATCCCACTTGGTTCACCAAATTTCGTTCTTTTCGGTTAAACCGTTACTTTGCATGAACCGTTTTCATATTTAGGTTTCACTCTGTTTTCTCCTATATGGATACATGTAGTTGGAACTCTAAATCAAACATGGTTTGTGCTAGCTCTTTGAAACTTGGCACAATAATGTAGTTCCAAGTTCTATCGCTATGGTGTGTGTCCTGTTGAAGTAGCCCCAAGCAGAGACTGACGAGAATCAATTTCATTGAAAGGGGTTGCCAAGCTTCCAAAAAACTACGAGTCTCCTGAAATCTCAGCAAAAATTTTTTCACCCAATCTTGATGATACTTGCAGGTAATGATCAGTACACCAATCCCACTTGGCTCACCAAATTTCGTTCTTCTCGGTTAAACCATTCCTTTGCAGGAACCGTTTTCATGTTTAGGTCTCACTCTGTTTTCTCCTATATGGATACATGTAGTTGGAACTCTAAATCAAATACGGTTTGTGCTAGCTCTTTGAACCTTGGCACAATAATGTAGTTCCAAGCTCTATCGCTATGGTGTGTGTCCTATAGACGTATCCCCAAGCAGAAACTGACGAGAATCACTTTTATTGAAAGGGATTGCCAAGGTTCCAAAAATCTACGAGTTTCCTGAAATCTCAGCAAACTTTTTTTCACCCAATCTTGATGATACTTGCAGGTAATGATCAGTACAGCAATCCCACTGGGCTCACCAAATTTCGTTCTTCTTGGTTAAACCGTTCCTTTGCAGGAACGGTTTTCCTGTTTTGGTTTCACTCTGTTTTCTCCTATATGGATACATGTAGTTGGAACTCTAAATCAAACACGGTTTGTGCTAGCTCTTTGAAACTTGGCACAATAATGTAGTTCCAAGTTCTATCGCTATGGTTTGTGTCCTATTGAAGTAGCCCCAAGCAGAGACTGATGAGAATCACTTTCATTGAAAGGGGTTGCCAAGCTTCCAAAAAACTACGAGTTTCCTGAAATCTCAGCAAACATTTTTTCACCCAATCTTGATGATACTTGCAGGTAATGATCAGTACACCAATCCCACTTGGTTCACCAAATTACGTTCTTTTCGGTTAAACGTTCCTTTGCATGAACCGTTTTCATATTTAGGTTTCACTCTGTTTTCTCCTATATGGATACATGTATTTAGAACTCTAAATCAAACACGGTTTGTGCTAGCTCTTTGAAACTTGGCACAATAATGTAGTTCCAAGTTCTATCGCTATGGTTTGTGTCCTATTGAAGTAGCCCTAAGCAGAGACTGACGAGAATCACTTTCATTGAAAGGGGTTGCCAATCTTCCAAAAAACTACGAGTTTCCTGAAATCTCAGCAAACATTTTTTCACCCAATCTTGATGATACTTGCAGTTAATGATCACTACACCAATCCCACTTGGCTCAGCAAACTTCGTTTCTTCTCGGTTAAACCGTTCCTTTGTAGGAACCGTTTTCATGTTTAGGTTTCACTCTGTTTTCTCCTATATGGATACATGTAGTTGGAACTCTAAATCAAACACGGTTTGTGCTAGCTCTTTGAAACTTGGCACAATAATGTAGTTCCAAGGTTTATCGCTGTGGTTTGTGTCCTATTGAAGTAGCCCCAAGCAGAGACTGACGAGAATCACTTTCATTGAAAGGGGTTGCCAAGCTTCCAAAAATCTACGAGATTCCTGAAATCTCAGCACCGATTTTTTCATCCAATCTTGATGATACTTGGAGTTAATGATCAGTACACCAATCCCACTTGGTTCACCAAATTTCGTTCTTTTCGGTTAAACCATTCCTTTGCAGGAACCGTTTTCATGTTTAGGTTTCACTCTGTTTTCTCCTATATGGATACATGTAGTTGGAACTCTAAATCAAACACGGTTTGTGCTAGCTCTTTGAAACTTGGCACAATAATGTAGTTCCTAGCTCTATCGCTATGGTTTGTGTCCTATTGACGTATCCCCAAGCAGAAACTGACGAGAATCACTTTTATTGAAAGGGGTTGCCAAGCTTCTAAAAATTACGAGTTTCCTGAAATCTCAGCAAACATTTTTTCAACCAATCTTGATGATACTTGCAGGTAATGATCAGTACACCAATCCCACTTGGCTCAGCAAATTTTGTTCTTCTCGGTTAAACCGTTCCTTTGCCGGAACCGTTTTCATGTTTACGTTTCACTCTGTTTTCTCCTATATGGATACATGTAGTTGGAACTGTAAATCAAACACGGTTTGTGCTAGCTCTTTGAAACTTGCACAATAATGTAGTTCCAAGTTCTATCGCTATGGTTTGTGTCCTATTGAAGTAGCCCCAAGCAGAGACTGATGAGAATCACTTTCATTGAAAGGGGTTGCCAAGCTTCCAAAAAACTACGAGTTTCCTGAAATCTCAGCAAACATTTTTTCTCCCAATCTTGATGATACTTGCAGGTAATGATCAGTACACCAATCCCACTTGGTTCACCAAATTTCGTTCTTTTCGGTTAAACCGTTCCTTTGCATGAACCGTTTTCATATTTAGGTTTCACTCTGTTTTCTCCTATATGCATACATGTAGTTGGAACTCTAAATCAAACACGGTTTGTGCTAGCTCTTTGAAACTTGGCACAATAATGTAGTTCCAAGTTCTATCGCTATGGTTTGTGTCCTATTGAAGTAGCCCTAAGCAGAGACTGACGAGAATCACTTTCATTGAAAGGGGTTGCCAATCTTCCAAAAAACTACGAGTTTCCTGAAATCTCAGCAAACATTTTTTCACCCAATCTTGATGATACTTGCAGTTAATGATCACTACACCAATCCCACTTGGCTCAGCAAACTTCGTTTCTTCTCGGTTAAACCGTTCCTTTGTAGGAACCGTTTTCATGTTTAGGTTTCACTCTGTTTTCTCCTATATGGATACATGTAGTTGGAACTCTAAATCAAACACGGTTTGTGCTAGCTCTTTGAAACTTGGCACAATAATGTAGTTCCAAGTTCTATCGCTATGGTTTGTGTCCTATTGAAGTAGCCCCAAGCAGAGACTGACGAGAATCACTTTCATTGAAAGGGGTTGCCAAGCTTCCAAAAAACTACGAGTTTCCTGAAATCTCAGCAAACATTTTTTCACCCAATCTTGATGATACTTGCAGGTAATGATCAGTACACCAATCCCACTTGGCTCACCAAATTTCGTTTTTTCGGTTAAACCGTTCCTTTGCAGAAACCGTTTTCCTGTTTAGGTTTCACTCTGTTTTCTCCTATATGGATACATGTAGTTGGAACTCTAAATCAAACACGGTTTGTGCTAGCTCTTTGAAACTTGCACAATAATGTAGTTCCAAGTTCTATCGCTATGGTTTGTGTCCTATTGAAGTAGCCCCAAGCAGAGACTGACGAGAATCACTTTCATTGAAAGGGGTTGCCAAGCTTCCAAAAAACTACGAGTTTCCTGAAATCTCAGCAAACCTTTTTTCACCCAATCTTGATGATACTTGCAGGTAATGATCAGTACACCAATCCCACTGGGATCACCAAATTTCGTTCTTCTCGGTTAAAGCGTTCCTTTGCAGGAACCGTTTTCATGTTTAGGTTTCACTCTGTTTTCTCCTATATGGATACATGTAGTTGGAACTCTAAATCAAACACGGTTTGTGCTAGCTCTTTGAAACTTGGCACAATAATGTAGTTCCAAGTTCTATCGCTATGGTTTGTGTCCTATTGAAGTAGCCCCAAGCAGAGACTGACGAGAATCACTTTCATTGAAAGGGGTTGCCAAGCTTCCAAAATACTACGAGTTTCCTGAAATCTCAGCAAACATTTTTTCACTCAATCTTGATGATACTTGCAGATAATGATCAGTACACCAATCCCACTTGGCTCACCCAATTTCGTTCTTCTCGGTTAAACCGTTCCTTTGCAGGAACTGTTTTCCTGTTTAAGTTTCACTCTGTTTTCTCCAGAATGGATACATGTATTTGGAACTCTAAATCAAATACGGTTTGTGCTAGCTCTTTGAAACTTCGCAAAATAATGTAGTTCCATATTCTATCGCTATGGTGTGTGTCCTATTGAAGTATCCCCAAGCAGAGAATGACGAGAATCACTTTCATTGAAACGGGTTGCCAAGATTCCAAAAAACTACGAGTTTACTGAAATCTCAGCAAACATTTTTTCACCCAATCTTGACGATACTTGCAGGTAATGATCAGTACACCAATCCCACTGGGCTCACCAAATTTGGTTCTTCTCTGTTAAACCGTTCCTTTGCAGGAACCGTTTTCCTGTTTAGGTTTCACTCTGTTTTCTCCTATATGGATACATGTAGTTGGAACTCTAAATCAAACACGGTTTGTAATAGCTCTTTGAAGCTTCGCACAATAATGTAGTTCCAAGTTCTATCGCTATGCTTTGTGTCCTATTGAAGTAGCCACAAGCAGAGACTGACGAGAATCACTTTCATTGAAAGGGGTTGCCAAGCTTCCAAAAAACTACGAGTTTCCTGAAATCTCAGCAAACATTTTTTCACCCAATCTTGATGATACTTGCATTTAATGATCAGTACACCAATCCCACTGGGATCACCAAATTTCGTTCTTCTCGGTTATACCGTTCCTTTGTAGGAACTGTTTTCATGTTTAGGTTTCACTCTGTTTTCTCCTATAAGGATACATGCAGTTGGAACTCTAAATCAAACACGGTTTGTGCTAGCTCTTTGAAACTTGGCACAATAATGTAGTTCCAAGTTCTATCGCTATGGTTTGTGTCCTATTGAAGTAGCCCCAAGCAGAGACTGACGAGAATCACTTTCATTGAAAGGGGTTGCCAAGCTTCCAAAAAACTACGAGTTTCCTGAAATATCAGCAAACATTTTTTCACCCAATCTTGATGAGACTTGCAGGTAATGATCAGTACACCAATCCCACTGGGCTCCCCAAATTTCGTTCGTCTCGGTTAAACCGTTCCTTTACAGGAACCGTTTTCATGTTTAGGTCTCACTCTATTTTCTCCTATATGGATACATGTAGTTGCAACTCTGAATCAAACACGGTTTGTGCTAGCTCTTTGAAACTTGGCACAATAATGTAGTTCCAAGTTCTATCGCTATGGTTTGTGTCCTATTGAAGTAGCCCCAAGCAGAGACTGACGAGAATCACTTTCATTGAAAGGGGTTGCCAAGCTTCCAAAAAACTACGAGTTTCCTGAAATCTCAGCAAACATTTTTTCAACCAATCTTGATGATACTTGCAGGTACTGATCAGTACACCAATCCCACTAAGCTCACCAAATTTCGTTCTTCTCGGTTAAAGCGTTCCTTTGCAGGAACCGTTTTCATGTTTAGGTTTCACTCTGTTTTCTCCTATATGGATACATGTAGTTGGAACTCTAAATCAAACACGGTTTGTGCTAGCTCTTTGAAACTTGGCACAATAATGTAGTTCCAAGTTCTATCGCTATGGTTTGTGTCCTATTGAAGTAGCCCCAAGCAGAGACTGACGAGAATCACTTTCATTGAAAGGGGTTGCCAAGCTTCCAAAAAACTTCGAGTTTCCTGAAATCTCAGCAAACATTTTTTTCACCCAATCTTGATGAGACTTGCAGGTAGTGATCAGTACACCAATCCCACTTGGCTCACCAAATTTCGTTCTTCTCAGTTAAACCGTTCCTTTGCAGGATCCGTTTTCCTGTTTAGGTTTCACTCTGTTTTCTCCTATATGGATACATGTAGTTGGAACTCTAAATCAAACACGGTTTGTGCTAGCTCTTTGAAACTTGGCACAATAATGTAGTTCCAAGTTCAATCGCTATGGTTTGTGTCCTATTGAAGTAGCCCCAAGCAGAGACTGACGAGAATCACTTTCATTGAAAGGGGTTGCCAAGCATCCAAAAAAGGACGAGTTACCTGAAATCTCAGCAAACATTTTTTCACCCAATCTTGATGAGACTTGCAGGTAACGATCAGTACACCAATCCCACTTGGCTCCCCAAATTTCGTTCTTCTCGATTAAACCGTTCCTTTGCAGGAACCGTTTTCATGTTTAGGTTTTACTGTGTTTTGTCCTATATGGATACATGTTGTTGGAACTCTAAATCAAACACCGTTTGTGCTAGCTCTTTGAAACTGGGCACAATAATGTAGTTCCAAGTTCTATCGCTATGGTTTGTGTCCTATTGAAATAGCCCCAAGCAGAGACTGACGAGAATCACTTTCATTGAAAGGGGTTGCCAAGCTTCCAAAAAACTACGAGTTTCCTGAAATCTCAGCAAACATTTTTTCACCCAATCTTGATGATACTTGCAGGTAATGATCAGTACACCAATCCCACTGGGCTCAGCAAATTTTGTTCTTCTCGGTTAAACTGTTCCTTTGCCGGAACCGTTTTCATGTTTACGTTTCACTCTGTTTTCTCCTATATGGATACATGTAGTTGGAACTGTAAATCAAACACGGTTTGTGCTAGCTCTTTGAAACTTGCACAATAATGTACTTCCAAGTTCTATCGCTATGGTTTGTGTCCTATTGAAGTAGCCCCAAACAGAGACTGACGAGAATCACTTTCATTGAAAGGGGTTGCCAAGCTTCCAAAAAACTACGAGTTTCCTGTAATCTCAGCAAACATTTTTTCAAACAATCTTGATGAGACATGCAGGTAATGATCAGGAAACCAATCCCACTGGGCTCACCAAATTTCGTTGTTTTCAGTTAAACCTATCCTTTGCAGAAACCGTTTTCAAGTTTAGGTTTCACTCTGTTTTCTCCTATATGGATACATGTAGTTGGAACTCTAAATCAAACACGGTTTGTGCTAGCTCTTTGAAACTTGGCACAATAATGTAGTTCCAAGTTCTATCGCTATGGTTTGTGTCCTATTGAAGTAGCCCTAAGCAGAGACTGACGAGAATCACTTTCATTGAAAGGGGTTGCCAATCTTCCAAAAAACTACGAGTTTCCTGAAATCTCAGCAAACATTTTTTCACCCAATCTTGATGATACTTGCAGTTAATGATCACTACACCATTCCCACTTGGCTCAGCAAACTTCGATTCTTCTCGGTTAAATCGTTCCTTTGTAGGAACCATTTTCAAGTTTAGGTTTCACTCTGTTTTCTTCTATATGGATACATGTAGTTGGAACTCTAAATCAAACACGGTTTGTGCTAGCTCTTTGAAACTTGGCACAATAATGTAGTTCCAAGGTTGATCGCTGTGGTTTGTGTCCTATTGAAGTAGCCCCAAGCAGAGACTGACGAGAATCACTTTCATTGAAAGGGGTTGCCAAGCTTCCAAAAATCTACGAGATTCCTGAAATCTCAGCACCGATTTTTTCATCCAATCTTGATGATACTTCGAGTTAATGATCAGTACACCAATCCCACTTGGTTCACCAAATTTCGTTCTTTTCGGTTAAACCATTCCTTTGCAGGAACCGTTTTCATGTTTAGGTTTCACTCTGTTTTCTCCTATATGGATACATGTAGTTGGAACTCTAAATCAAACACGGTTTGTGCTAGCTCTTTGAACCTTGGCACAATAATGTAGTTCCTAGCTCTATCGCTATGGTTTGTGTCCTATTGACGTATCCCCAAGCAGAGACTGACGAGAATCACTTTTATTGAAAGGGGTTGCCAAGCTTCTAAAAATTACGAGTTTCCTGAAATCTCAGCAAACATTTTTTCAACCAATCTTGATGATACTTGCAGGTAATGATCAGTACACCAATCCCACTTGGCTCACCAAATTTCGTTCTTCTCTGTTAAACCGTTCCTTTGCAGGAACCGTATTCCTGTTTAGGTTTCACTCTGTTTTCTCCTATATGGATACATGTAGTTGGAACTCTAAATCAAACACGGTTTGTGCTAGCTCTTTGAAACTTGGCACAATAATGTAGTTCC